>NC_051224.1:31550000-31730000 GCF_015220715.1 Pygocentrus nattereri
TCCTCCGGGTTCTGCGGTTTCCTTCCACAGTCCAAAGACATGCAGCCAGGCCAATTGGACATGCTAAATTGCCCCTAGGTGTGAATGTGTATGTCTGTGTGACTGCCCTGCGATGGACTGGCGACTTGTTCAGGGATTATCAGCAAATTTGTACTTACACATATAGATTGACATCTTGTACATCTTCTGTCCATATTCTGTACAATCTGGAAGATTTCTATGTTAGTATTCTACCCCCTCATTTATTATCTACCTCAGACTGCACATATGGGATGTGTACAACAGCACATTTCATAGTTTTATTTCATAACTTATTACTGTACAACTGTACATTGGAATACTGCAATACTAGTGCATATTGTGTATATGTGTATATTTGGAGTCTATATATATATATATATATATATATATATATATATATATATATATATATATATATTTCTTCTTTTTCTTAGATATTTATATATTTTTTGTATTTAAATTCTATAAGGGGGCTACGCACCTAAGATTTTCATTCACTTTCCACCTATGTAAATGTGATGTTACAATAAGTGTGGTTTGATTTGATTTGATTTGTAGATGGTTCTGTATAGAACCTTTTTGAAAAGTGTTATTGCATGAGAAAGCATTCCTCTATTGTTATAAGCTTCATATTGTAAAGATAGAAGAATACATTTTGATATTACATAGAACCCTTTTCAAAAAGAATCTATATAGAACAATCTACAGCACACTCTTCATCAATCTGAAGAACCATATCGCAATACAAAAAATTATGCAAAAGGTTCTTTAGTGTTTATGGTTCTACTTTCTTATTTTCTAAAAGTTGCAACAACATAGCTATGAATAAGGCTGTGTAAATTCAGTGCCTTACAAAGGAGTTCCATGTTTTCACCCATTAAAATGAAGACATTCACTACTAAGCCTGTAGGTCAAAACATGCATGCAGGTCTTCCACACTAGTCTCTAAAATGCTCTCCTGGTCTTTACGGTGCTTATATGTATCAGAGCTGGTGTATTGAGATTATTTGTGAACTCTTTATGATGAATGGAGCTATCATGTTCAGCTGCTGGTCTTTAGGAGATTTTAGAACAGCTGGTGTTTGCTTGTTCATGAAGGTCTTTTGGGCTTTGCTGAATCCTCCATCACTGACTCCCTGATCTGGCTCAGTCTCCTTCACTAAGAGCTTACTGTTTGATAATGCATTTCATGGCTTGCTTCCAAGCATTTACTTTAAGCAGTCTGTTATTCCACTCATCATTTACAGATTCATACTTTAAATATGGTCATTTTCTCAGGTGCATGACCACAAACATTCAGATACCTGATAGAATTGATAGCTCTTTCTCACCTGAAGAAGCCTGGGAGCACTGTGAGAATTATGTTCTTTGATTTCTCCAGTGCTTTTAACACCATACAGCCTGAGGGACAAGCTGGAGGACACAGAGGTGGATCACCACCTATCAAACTGGATTCTGAACTCACCAACTGACCACAATATGTGAGGGCACAGGGCAGTGTGTCTGACATGGTGTTGCGCAGCACAGGTTCACCAAACTGCCATCTACAGAAGTTCTCTGATTGCTCAGCAATCATCGGACTCATTACAGATGAGGATGACAGAGAGTACAGAGAACTGACCCAGGACTTTGTCGACTGGTGCCTGACGAACCATCTCCTGATCAATGCGGGGAAAACCAAAGAGATTGTGATAGACTTCCATAGATGCAGTCACCTGTTTCCACCAGTGAACATCCAGGGAAGGGACATTGAGAGGGTGGACTCGTATAAGTACCTGGGGTTTCATCTTAACCATAGACTGGACTGGTCAGAAAACATGTGCACTTTATCGGAAAGGCCAGAGCAGACTCCACCTGCCCAGAAGATCGTTTGGATACAGAGGGCACCCCTGAGGACCTTCTTTGACACCATTGTGGCATCAGCCATTTCTTTGGAGTGGTCTGCTGAGGCAGCAGCATCTCAACTGCAGACAGGAAGAGACTTGACAAACTCATTAAGAGGGCCAGCTCTGTCCAGGGTAGCCCATAGACCCAGTGCAGATGGTGGGAGACAGGAGGATGTTAGCCAGACTAGCATCCATACTGGAGAATGGCTCCCACCCCATGAGTGAGACTCTGGCAGCACTGGGCAGCTCCTTCAGTGACAAGCTGCTTCACCTCAAGTGTGTGAAGGAACGCTTTCACAGGTCCTTCCTTCCTACTGCTGTTAAACCATACAACCAACACTGCTCACAGTAGAACCCCCTCCACCCCCCACTGGACCTCACACACCTACAGAACATACTGTGATTTTATCACCTTTTCCTGTGTGCAATACAATCAACACTCCATGTGCAATATATTCTTAAAACATCTCTATACTGGAAATACCCTTGAGCTTTCTATTGATAATTGTTTATGTTGTTAAGTCCTCACCATCCCATGTGTGATATAAACCAGTACCTCATGTGCAAAACTCCATGTGAATTTCAGGCAAAATGTCTTAAATATCTTAGCTTTTTAATTATATTTATAATTCTTTATTTTTGTTATTTTTTGTGAAGGATAGAGTTTATATTTTTATCCATCCATCCATTTTCTAAGCCGCTTCTCCATCAGGGTCGTGGGGGGGTGCTGGAACCTATCCCAGCAGTCTTCGGGCGGAAGGCAGGATACACCCTGGACAGGTCGCCAGTCCATCGCAGGACAGACAGACACTCACACACAATTTAGCATGTCCAATTGGCCTGACTGCATGTTTTTGGACTGTGGGAGGAAACCGGAGAACCCGGAGGAAACCCATGCAGACATGGGGAGAACATACAAACTCCACACAGAGAGGACCCTGGTCACCCGGCAGGGGAATCGAACCCAGGCCCTCCTTGCTGTGAGGCGACAGCGCTACCCACTGTGCCACCGTGCCGCCCTTCTTTTAAATTTTTATTTTGTTTTATTTTATTTTTATCTTATCTTTTATGTTTAGCTCTAATATATATTGTCTTTATTGTAACAAGTAACAAACTGTAAAAAACCTTGTTAAGTACTTAAATTTAATTACTTGCTTGTTAAATCTCTTCTTGGTACTCTTGATCTCTTTTTCTTCAGTATGGTGCTGTCTCCTTTGCTGCTGTAACACTGAGCATTTCCCCATTGTAGGACTAATAAAGGATTATCTTATCTTATCTTATCTTATCTTATCTTATCTTATCTTATCTTATCTTATCTTTTCTTATCTTATCTTAATTGGCTTTTGGTTATGTTAAAATCACTAATAATTGCATTATAAGTTGTTATAATGCACAGTAAACACTTTGATACCTTTTTTGTAACAGTGTTAAACAGGAACTATGACCTAAATTCGCATCTTATTACTGTATAATTACCAATATATAATTTTTTATAGGCTCTGTGTTATGTCAAGTATTCTCAAGTGTATTGCTTTTTAATAAGGGTTTTATATGTCAATAACATTTTATGATGTGCTCAAGATGTGTTTATTTTTAACGTCAATTTGCATAACTGTAATATCTACTCATATTTCAATTGCAAAACAACGTTGAAAACTTTTCCAACAAGAATCCACATTTTTTTGTTAAAATAGGTTGACAATTGAAATATTAAAATATTCCCAGAATATATGTTTCAAGTACCAAAAAGCCATGACATTATCTATTTAGTTTATAAAGCAAATTCATATATTCAAAATGTGTTTAAAGATGTACATTTATGTGATAATTTATGTTCAGTAATTTAAATACAAAGACCTTATAGTGTTTCTTCTGCATTAATACAAATAATAATGCAATTATTTGTGATTTTCAAACAACAAGCTTCTAATTACATACTAATAATGGTCAAAATAAATAAAGCTTAGTGCATCATGAATAAACCATTTATAAGTGTAACTTGGTCTTTAATGGGCAAACAACAAGGCCATAATCAATACTTTATTAATAGAGGATTTTTCATATGTGCAGTAGCTCAAAATGCTTTACAGTGGAAAACTATGTCTTAAAACTAAAAATAAATGCAAATATATCAGAAATTTCTATGGGTGTTCCAGTCTGTGTAATTATAAAGGAATTCAGACAAGACCATTTACTTCAGAAAAACAGTGTAGTACATATAGATTGATTTTTAAGGCTGATTTTTAAGGCTGTCACACTTTTATTCCACTCTCCAAACTTTAATTCTAGATATCAAAAGCACTCTATAGCAGTATTATAGTTAGAATTTGCAGTTATGGCCAACAACAGCTAATAACTTTCTAATAACTTTAAAATACAATTTTCAGGCATTTTTCACTCACAGCTCATCGAACCAGCAGATGAATTCTCTTGAAAATGCAGATTCTAAACTTTCGATCCATATCACATGTATTTGTAAATAGAAGAGGAAATATAGTTTGAAAATTTTTTAATCACTAATGTATTGTTCTGTGTACAGTGTTGTTACTTTTTCTGATATGGGATTTTTTTTTTTTTGCCATTGAAACCAGTGAAAAATTTGACACTCAATTACACAACCAGTGTAATTCATTCCATAGCAATGTTAATACATTTAACCGATATGTGCCTGAATTGTTCTTGTGATTTCATTTGATATAAATCCATTAATCCTTTCAGCGAGGGTCAATGTTGATTACATATGTGTTCCTTAATAAAAATGAATCTTTAAAATTGAGATAAAAATTAATCTTTCAAATTTTGTACACCACTTTACTAGATATTTTATCAAAGAGAAACTGTGGCAGTTCAGTGCTGGTTGTTTTACACCACTCCAGCTAGCTAATTGGCATTGCACATTGTGGTCTTAGGCTTATGTGCAGCTGCTCAGCCCATTTCATGAAGCTCCTGGTGCACAGTTCTTGTGCTGATGTTGCTTCCAGAGGCACTTTAGAACTCTTTAGTGAGTTATGCAGCAGAAGGTAGGTGTTTTTTGCACACTTGGCAAGTTTGCATGGTCTACCGCTTCATAGTTAAGCTGTTGCTGCTTGTAGATGTTTCTAATTCACAATAACAGCGCTTACAGTTGGCTGAGGAAGATCTAGCAATGCAGAAATTTGACAGACTGACTCATGGCAAAGGTGACAGCCTATGACAAAGACACTGAGCTCTTCAGTACGACCCATTCTACTGCCAGTGTTATGGATGGAGATTGTTTGGCAATGTACTTGATTTGATATACCTGTTATCAGGGGTGTGGCTGAAATGTCTGAACTCAGTTATGGAGTGTCCATATACTTATTTATAGTTTAATAATTACAGTTCAATGAGTAATGCAAAGTTTTTTCAGCATGAAATGTACACACACATTAAGAGTAGGCTACCAAAGACGAGACCACCATTATTCTGTCTTTAAAGAGCGTTAATACAGAATATGGATGCTTATAGACATGTAAATGTATATTGAATATTTTACAATGGCTTTGAATGAAGCTCAGCCAATCAGATTTGGTAGCTGGCCCTCTGTTTACACCAAAACATAGCAAGGCAGAAATTTCACAGTTTTTGTTCGGAAATGTGAAAATCAGCTAGCAGCCATTTGCTCCTGTTACACACTGAATGGACGTCACTGCCCAGGGCCTTTACGCCACACTTGCCATGAGAGGATCCAAGAGTGGTCACCAAACACATTCTGCACTCACATGCCACAAAATCAGACATTTGCTGATTTTCACAAGCCCAAGCTAACGGCCGTCCCTTCGTTCTGACCTCAGCATAGTGCGAGGACATCAGCTAAGACATTACATAAACACAGAGTGTGTGTGTATCTGTGTTTTACTGCAAAACTGTGTGTGGAAAGTAGAGGTCAAATTCTAATGCTGACATTTCTGAAGCATTCTTTAAGAATTTTGCATACCTAACCAGCTTTGTTTAACATTTTTACATAACAGCTTGTGCTAAGAAAATGTCTCTGTCTTTAATTGACTAAGCCTGCCAAGCACTTCATTAGTTACTGTAATCTTGTAATTCCACTTACTTTTCGAGCTCCACTTACATTACAGGTCCACTATATACTACAATGCTATGCAAAGGTTAGAAAATAGCCCTTATTTATTTGATTTCTAGTCAAAACATGCATCAAATTTTGTTCATTGATTTATGTATTTTTCAGCATCTGGAAACAGAAAACATACATTTATCAGAAAACTACCCCATAACATCCACAACTAAGTCATGATTAATGTGTGCACCATTTCTCTTTATTATGCCTGTTATTTTCAAGACAGGCTTTCAAAGAAATCTGCAGGCATATTTTTCCACACCTCCACAGTTCAGTCTTAGAGGTTGGTTGCATTTTCAGCTTTTCATGATCGGAGTAATCCAAAACACATTGAATGATATTGAGATCTGTGAAAAGAAGCTCAGAATTAGCTAAAGATCTCAATTATGAAACAGTCACTACATTTGTTAATGTTTAGGAGGTGTTGTTATTGCATTGGTGGTGATAAAATGGAAGAGTCAATTGTTTGCTTTACAACCCCATTTCCAAAAAAGTTTGGGACGCTGTGCAGAATGTAAATGAAAATAGGATGCAATGATATGCAAATTTAAAGGAAAATACTACAAAGACAACATATCAAATGTTGAAACAGAGACATTTTACTGTGTTTTGAAAAATATATGCCCATTATGCCAAAGACATCTGGATGACAGCATATGTTGCCAAAACATGTGTATGTCATTCAGCATTAATGGTGCCTTCACAGATGTGCACATCACCCAAGCCATGTGGACTAATGCACCCCTAAACCATCAAGAATAGTGGCTTTTGAACTGTGCACTGAAAACAAGCTGAGTGGTCTTTAGCCCAGAGGACATAGCGTCCATGATTTTCAAAAAGAATTTCAAATGTTGGACCACAGGACACTATTCCACTTCCCCACAGTCCATGTTAAATAAGCTCGGGCCCAGAGAAGTTGGCGGTGTTTCTGGATCCTGTTTATATACAGTTTTTCTTTGCATTTTAGAGTTTCAACTTGCATTTGTGGATGCAGTGTTCTCAGACAGTGTTTTTCAGAAGTCCAGTCAAGTCAAGAACAAGTCAAGAACAAAAAGTACAAAGTGCAAACGTGCAGACATTGTGTGCAAACAAAAAATTAAACTAGAAACAAAAAATATGATAAATTAAACAGACATTAGACACAGTAAACAGACAGGACGGTGCAGCACCGACACAGCACTCATTCCGGACATGAGGTCGTGGAATAAGGTGCAGAGATATTTAACCTGCTGTGATCTGTGAGTCACGCAGTCAGATGACATACATAAACACAGCAGTTACTGAGGTAGAAAAAAACTGAGTAAAACGGTGAAAAAACAGTGTAGCAGCAAGTAGAGCAGTGTTCCTGAGCCCATGCAATGATTTCCACAACAGAATCACGTCTGTTTTTAATGCAGTGCCGTCTGAGGGCCCAAAGATCAAGGCCAGCAAATACTGTTTTTTGGATTTCTCCAGATTCTCTGAATCTTTTAATGTTGTTATGTACTGCAGATGATGAAAAGCAAAAGTTCGTTGTTAACTTATGTTAAGAAGCATTAATCTTGAATTGTTGCAATATTTACTCATGCAGTCTTTCATGGAGTGATGAACCCCTCCTCATCTTTACTTCTGAAAGATTCAGTCTTTCTGGGGTTATTTTTTATACCCAATCATGTTGCTTACCTGTTGCCAATCAACCTCCAGTTTTTTTTTTTAAGAATTTAAGGCTTTAAGGCTTTAAAAGCCTTTTGTTGCCCCGTACCAACTTTTTTGTTCTGTGTTGTTGGCATCAAAGTCAAAATGAGAAAATGTTTTTCAAAAAAACAAAAATTCTCAGTTTCAACATTTCATATGTTGTCATTGTACTATTTTCAATGGAATATATGGTTTAAATGATTTGCACATCATTGCATTTCATTTTTATTAATATTTTGCACAGCATCACAACTTCTTTGGAAATGGGGCTGTACTATTTTCAATTAAATATAGGCTTTAAAGGATCTACACATTGTGCCATTGTATTTTTATTTACATTTTGCGCAGTGTCCAAACTTTATTTTGGAAATGGGATTGTAATAAAATAAACATAATCAAGGTATTGAGCCAAGGATTTTACTCTAAAGTTGGTTAAAAGTCTAAAATGTGTTTTGAGCTCTAAGTTTGAACCAGTTTAGTAGAATGATCCATATATCGGTGATACACTTGGAGGTGGTGAGTGAGAGCACAGGGAACTTACAGGGCCTAACAGATTTTTGATGGGGCCACCCCAGACACCTGACAATACAGACTGTTGCTGGACAGTTTATCATCAGCACCTCTACTCCTGCATTCTTCATAAGTCAGTTTCTGACCACAAGATGTTTATTGACTAGATATTATTCTGGTGATGGACCATTCTCAGCACAGCAGTGACACCGTGATAGTAGTGGCATTTGTGTGTGTGTGTGTTGCTAGTATGAGTCTATCAGACCCAACTCGAGTTTTTAGTGTCACTAGGTTTAGATTGGTTCATCACTCAAAGATATTCAGCTAAGAGTGGCTCTGTGGTCAGAAGCTGACCACTGATGAATGTCTAGAGGATGGGTATCACAAATTATTCATCAATGGATGCATTACAGTCCCTAACTGTGCACCAGCATGGTGTAGAGCATGTGAAAAGGACCAACCGTCATCTCACTGTCATTCTGCACTTTTCAGGCAGCTAACAGCTTCAGTCTCAGCCTTGTGTAGCTGACCTCAAGAACTGGGACAGCGGCTTGCAGGAATTCTAAAAATTCATCCCTCAATGAAATAGAAAAATGGACAGTTACTGCACTAAACATAAAAACACAATGCCAGTGTTGTACAGCCTTCAATTACTTTCCCTAGTTTGCCCCTAGTTTTTGGACCTTAATAAGATTTTAATTAGACGTCCTGATTAATGTTCATCTAGCACCATGAAAATTGCTGCTAGGCCTTCATTTTGGGTCATAAATGTCAAAACTTGTTAAAAAAAATGATTAAAAAACACCTGTGCTATAATTTCTGCTAGCCTCCCTATAGAATTTCTAAAACTATGTTAATATGTTATTACTTTGTGAACATCCCCCTTTTTTGGTGTTTTTCATTAAACATGGACATGCATAGCTTGTAAAAACATCTCATGTTTTATCTGAAGCTTACAACAGATAGAAACTTGTACTTTACCTTCTATATTACAGTTTTACAGACTTCTTCAGTAAAGAGTCTTGAGCTGATGTTTTCCATTTCAAGCAAATAACTAAAACCTGGTTATGCTACTGCTTATATTTAAAGTCAGTTGTGCATCTCAGGTTACAGAAGTCCTAGAATGACATTTTTGTCCCTTCAAATAGGTCTCACACTAAATGGCCAAGGTTGACCAACATGTCCAGTTTCATTATACACTTCTATATCCTATGAAAAGCTCAAGCAGTTTGCAGTGAAGTCCCTGTAGGTATTGAATAACAAGCCTTAGTATGTAATAAACCTGGGATTTGAAAGGGGCTAATCTAATGTTTAAGGCCTTCTGTCTAACCCCTGAAGAGCTTCAAGGGAAATTACTACATCTAAACTCTGAGGTCAACATCCAGAGAGATGAGATCAGCTCCAGCATCTGCATCAGGGAATGTGAGTGAGTTTGTTTGTGTGCGTTGTAAGGACATTACGGTAACGGTCATTCAGTGTTTGGACAAACCTCTGCTCTAAAAACACTCAAATGCTTTGACTCATTTGATAGTTGCAGCAGAGAAACTTTAACGTCATGTTTGATTAGTCCACAGATTGTTCTGCAAGTTGAAAACTAAGAGCTAAAAGCATATTGCAAAGACTGTGCATCTCTCTCTCTCTCTCTCTCTCTCTCTCTCTCTCTCTCTCTCCCTCTCTCTACCTCTCTCTCTCTTTGTTTCTCAATTTCAGTTCATCTTTTTCTTTTCTTTCTCTCTCTCTCTAAAATCATATTGAAAAGATTGCACATCTCTCTCTCTCTTTCTCTCTCTGTTTCTCAATTTCAGTTAATCTCTTTTTCTTTACTCTCCTTCTTTACCTCTGTTGCTACTTCTCTCTCTCCTTCTCTCTATCTCTCTCTATCTACCTCTCTCTCTGTTTCTCAATTTCACTTAATCTCTTTCTCTTTACTCTTTCCTTCTTTACCTCACTCTCTCTTCTTTTTACCTCTCTTTCTCACTTTCTTTTTTTACCTCTCCCTCCCACTCTCTCTCTCTCTCTCTCTCTCTCTCTCTCTCTCTCTGTGTCTGTGTGTAACTCAAATGTTGGTACACCTTAAAATGAAGTCTTACAACAGCTAATGGACCTTTTAATAACACACACACACACACACACATTCACTCTTTAAAAGCTATAGAAAGATAAAGATACATTTATGTTTTTAGACAACTGTGAGACATGAAGGAGAGGGAGAGAGAGAGAGAGAGAGAGAGAGAGAGAGAGAGGCAATGAGATAAAGAGGAAGAATGTCGGTTAAATATTGTTGAACTATTTGTTGGATGAGACAAATACTGCAGTGTGTGTGTGTGTGTGTGCGTGCGTGCGTGTGTGTGTGTGCGTGCGTGTGCGTGTGTGCGTGCGTGCGTGTGTGTGTGTGTGTATGATAAATTAAATCATATCTTGATGAATTCATGGATGGAGTGGGAGTTAAAGTATTTTAGATTCCTTGAATTCCAGCAGGATAATGCTGCATTTGTGGACAGTAGAGCTCCTAATACATCGCCACCCCCCCCCCCCCCCCCCATTTATTTACATCATTGACCAATAATGAATTTACAGGAAAATCCCAAGTTTTAATCTCTAATTTGTGGATATTACCATAGGCAAATAAAAAAAGCCCATGGGTTATGGGTTAAATTGATTTTTTTTTTCCAAAAAAAAAATTAGTTCTATGGTGGTGGCATGTCCATATCATAATTTATCACACCATATTAAATTCCTAACAACAATAAAAACTTAAATGCTCAGACATATCTTGCCATATAAGACTCCATCTTGTTCCATCTTTATTTGGATGGGGCTTCAACAATCTGACTGATTTGATGTGAAATGCTCTGTTCTGGAGAAAATTAGAGTCAGAATTGTTTACAGTGGTAGTGATAGGAACCAGATGTCTGAAGAGTCGAATGCCTCTAAGCTACCTCACTGGAAGCTAATAGACAAGCGCAAATACCCAGAGACACTGTTTTGTGATAGTTTTGAAATAAGTTTTAATTCTTGATCATATTTTTACAACATACTCAAAGCAGGTTGATACATGCAGGGCATCATAAGATAAAGTAAAATCCAGAGAAACTTTTGGGAACATTGTCTTTATAGCCTGGAGTCACAAATACTAATAAATGTGCATAGAACTCTTTTAAACTTGGTAACACTGAGTGTGCTTACATGATTTGATCATAGTTGGATTTATGCAGTTATCTGATTATTCAAATGGTAATGTAAACAGCATTAGAGTAAGGTCTAGAGATCTGATTAAGAAATCCCATAAACTGAGCTAGATCTTACTCTGATTTCTTTCAGATTTCTCAGTTTGCACATGTGTGAAAACAGAAAATGTGTGAAAACAGGACACAGCACCAGAAATAAGCAAGCAGCATTTGAGTCAACATCTGTGAGACGGCAGTAAAGACACAAAAACCAACTACGCGAAATTAAGGATTTAAGTCTTCGAGATGATGTATGTTCATATTTTCAAATAAAGTAGCATGATGTTTAAAATAAAAGGGTTTACAAGACAGTAGTGTGTCCTGCTATAATGTATGGTTTGGAGACTGTGGCTCTGTCTAAAAGACAGGAGGCTGAGCTGGAGGTGGCGGAGATGAACATGCTGAGATTTTCGTTGGGAGTGACAAGGCTGGACAAGATTAGAAATGAGCAGATCAGAGGGACAGTGAAGGTGGAGCAGTTTGGAGATAAAGCCAGAGAGGCCAGGTTGAGATGGTTTGGACATGTGTTGAGGAGGAATAGTGGATATATTGGGCAAAGAATGTTGGAGATGGAGCTGCCAGGTAGAAGGAGAAGAGGTAGACCTCAGAGAAGGTTTGTGGATGTAGTGAAGGTGGACATGGAGATGGTTGGTGTGAAAGTAGAGGAGGCAATGGATAGGAGGCAGATGATCCGCTGTGGCAACCCCTAAAGGGAGCAGCCGAAAGAAGAAGAAGAAGATGTTTAAAAAAAAAAGTTTGAGTGTGAGTTTTACGTTACGTTTATGTCATGTTTTTTTCTTAGAGTTAATTGGCCGGTTACAAAACAAAAATCCGATTACTGTCTGATTCATGTAGACCCGGAGTTTTCCATTATCTGATTACTCAAGTGCATATAAACGTATTGATTGGATTACTGACAATAGCTGATTTTCTGCGGCTATTGGATTATTAAGTGCATGTAAACACACTTGTTTCATAAGCACCTAACCAAACTCTAGTAAAGCTGTACTAATGTGCTATAAATAATACTTTTAATTGATGTTGCAACACAAATGTCACTGTCCAGTATACACAATCCCTTTAAAAACAGATAATGACCTGTACATAATCATAAAGTACCTATCATCATCATCAGTCCCTAGCTAGCATCGGGACGAAGGCAAACTCGTAAACAGTATGATGCTGT
The DNA here is from genome assembly GCF_015220715.1 of Pygocentrus nattereri. Taxonomy (NCBI): domain Eukaryota; kingdom Metazoa; phylum Chordata; class Actinopteri; order Characiformes; family Serrasalmidae; genus Pygocentrus; species Pygocentrus nattereri. The sequence goes on from NC_051224.1 coordinate 31,562,604, forward strand.
GGGTGCTGCAGTATTTGATTGATAACGTTTCTCCATTTTATGATCCATGGCTAATGTTCTTGCTTGGTTGAGATCAAGCTGTTGTTTCTTTAGCTGTTTGGTCTTCATTGATTTCCTTTATCCACGTTTTCTTTGGTAAAGTGCAATTGCACTCTCAAATTTGGACCCTTGCACTTTGCATTGATGCACTCGCGCAGCATTTTCGCTCTCAAATTCAGACCCTTGCAGCTACCAAAAGTTTTTAGATGTTATCAGTGTTCAGTGTTATCAGATTTACTAGTGTTTTTCTATCGTGATCATTATATATAATTTACCATGAAACATATGTGTTAAACTGCATTTTAAATGTGTTGCTCATACCAACAAGCTGCATTTGTACACTCAGCGTATACCACAGAGGGCTCAAAGACTGAAAAAGATCCGTCCAGAACTGATCTTAGATCAGCAAGATACAGGGGAGACTAAGGACCTCCATTCATCTGAATGAATTATAGCTGGCCTGAAATGTGACAGAGCTAAATCACTGGAAAATAATCCAGAGGAACGCAGAGCAAAAATGCATCAAAAGCATGAATATAAATATTTTATTAATAAGTTTTAAAAAATGTGAGGTAGACCCTGGACAAGACTCAGAAAAAGAACCCCTCCCCCTCTGGGCCACACTGGACATATATGCCCCCTTCAGTGAGCTGTATGAGGAAGCCTTAGACTGGTGCTGATAGTAAGTCGTGTCATGAAGCTCCATAAACAATGTCTATATTTGCCCTCCTGGTGAGTCCTTCAATTCTAACACTCATAAAAATACCCCCGCCCCGTCCATCCAGATTGGATTGCGCTGCTGTAGACAGCGAGGGATGGAAATTCCAGATGTTTCCCTTGCCCCCCGCAGAGCGAGGGAGGAATCCTGGAAGAGGAAACAGGAGAGCTTGGACTCCACAGAGTGCCGTAAATTCAGCCAAGGTGAGACCAGAGGAGAATGGCAGAGACCCCAAAACAGAGAATTTGAGGCGATGAACTCAGTGACTTCACGAGGATTACAGTATCATATACAGGATTTCAATCACAAGGTCTCTTAAGACTCGGTATGGTACACTTGCACTCTTATTATGGACACTCGCATTTTTCATTTATGCTTTTACATTCATGCTCTCACGCAGCATTTGCACTCTCAAAATTCAGTCTGTTGCACTTGTGCAGCCTTTACATGCTTGAATATGGACTCTTGCTATCGCAATTTCACAATACTTTGATTTGCAGTCTTGCAATATACATTTGCATTTGCATTTTTGCACTCACAGCCTTACATTGCACTCACACTGTACTCACGCCTTTGCATTTGCAGTCTCGTTTTGCACTCTCACACTGCACTCTTGCATTTAAGTCTCACACTGCACTCTTGCATTTAAGTCTCACACTGCACTCTTGCATTTGCAAGTTTGCATCAAAGTTTGCATTACACACTTACATTTTCTTGCACAGCACTCTCACATTTCATTTCTTACATTTACAGTTCTGCATTGTACTCTTCCATTCATCATACGCATTTTCACTTTCACATTCTTATATTTACAGTATGTTTTGGTTGGTTAGTGTAGGTTCAATCCCCACCAGGGCAAACACCCTACACTATACCAATAAGAGTCCTTGGGCAAGACTCCTAACACCGCCTTGGCCTACCTATGTAAAAATGTTCAAATTGTCAGTCGCTCTGGATAAGAGCATCAGCCAAATGCCGTAAATGTAAATTTATACTCTCACACACAAAAGCATGTTTACTCTCATGTATTATACTCTGAGTCACACGCTCACATTTGCATGCTAGCTTTTGCACACTTACAGTGCATCCGGAAAGTATTCACAGCGCTTCACTTTTTCCACATTTTGTTTTGTTACAGCCTTATTCCAAAGTGAATTAAATTAATCTTTTTCCTCTAAATTCTACACAAAATACCCCATTGTGACCATGTGAAAAACGTTTTCTCGAGAGTTTTGAAAATTTATTAAAATTAAAAAACAAAGAAATCATATTTACATAAGTATTCACAGCCTTTGCTTAATACTTTGTAGAACCACCTTTGGCAGCAACTACAGCCTCAAGTCTTTTTGAATATGATGCCACAAGCTTGGCACACCTATCTTTAGGCAGTTTTGCCCATTCTTCTTTGCAGTACCTCTGAAGCTCCATCAGGTTGGATGGGAGACGTCTGTGCACAGCCATTTTCAGATCTCTCCAGAGATGTTCAATCGGATTCAAGTCTGGGCTCTGGCTGGGCCACTCCAGGACATTCACAGAGTGGTCCTGAAGCCACTGCTTTGAGATCTTGGCTGTGTGCTTCGGATCGTTGTCCTGCTGAAAAATGAACCGTCGCCCCAGTCTGAGGTCAAGAGCGCTCTGGAGCAGGTTTTTATCCAGGATGTCTCTGTACATTGCGGCATTCATCTTTCCCTCTATCCTGACTAGTCTGCCAGTTCCTGCTGCTGAGAAACATCCCCATAGCATGATGCTGCCACCACCATGCTTGACTGTAGGGATGGTATTGGCCTCGTGATGAGCAGTGCCTGGTTTCCTCCAAACATGACGCCTGGCATTCACACCAAAGAGTTCAATCTTTGTCTCATCAGACCAGAGAATTTTGTTTCTCATGGTCTGAGAGTCCTTCAGGTGCCTTTTTGCAAATTCCAGACGGGCTGCCTTGTGCCTTTTACTAAGGAGTGGCTTTCGCCTGGCCACTCTGCCATACAGGCCTGATTGGTGGATTGCTGCAGAGATGGTTGTCCTTCTGCAAGGTTCTCCTCTCTCCACGGAGGAACGCTGGAGCTCTGACAGAGTGATCATTGGGTTCTTGGTCACCTCCCTGACCAAGGCCCTTCTCCCCCGATCGCTCAATTTAGACGGCCGGCCAGCTCTAGGAAGAGTCCTGGTGGTTCCGAACTTCTTCCATTTACGAATGATGGAGGCCACTGTGCTCATTGGGACCTTCAACGCAGCAGTAATTTTTCTGTATCCTTCCCCAGATTTGTGCCTCGAGACAATTTTGTCTCGGAGGTCTACAGACAATTCCTTTGACTTCATGCTTGGTGTTTGCGCTCTGACATGCAGTCAACTGTGGGACCTTATATAGACAGGTGTGTGCCTTTCCAAATCATGTCCAATCAACCACAGGTGGACTCCATTTAAGCTGTAGAAACATCTCAAGGATGATCAGTGGAAACAGGATGCACCTGAGCTCAATTTTGAGCTTCATGGCAAAGGCTGTGAATACTTATGTAAATATGATTTCTTTGTTTTTTAATTTTAATACATTTTCAAAACTCTCGAGAAAACTTTTTTCACATGGTCACAATGGGGTATTTTGTGTAGAATTTTGAGGAAAAAGATTAATATAATTAAATTTGGAATAAGGCTGTAACAAAACAAAATGTGGAAAAAGTGAAGCGCTGTGAATACTTTCCGGATGCACTGTATGCAATTGCACTCTTGCACATTCACACTTTTATGATTGTATTCACACCCTGAGTATCACTTTTATACTCTTACATTTACATTTTAGTTTTCTCACTATTGCATTTGTAGTCTCACACTGCAATCTTGCATCCGCATTGCGCTCTTGCATTTGTGCTTGCATGCTTGTGCTGCTGTATTTGTACATTTGCGTTTATGCACTGACATACAGTTGCTTGCATTTTAGCATTGCCTTCTTACATTTGCAATCTTACATTATTTTGCGTTTGCACTCTTGCGTCTGCTCACACAACTGTGCGTTCACACTCACACTCTTGTGAATTTACACTCACACATTAGCATTTACACTCTTGTCCTCACACATCTGCACTCTCACATTTCCATTCTAGCATTCGATCTACTGCACTTGCCCTCATCAAATCACTACCGCAGACACTTGGATACTACCAGTCCTGCACATTTTTGCAAAAGTCAGAATTGACACTTGCTTTCTCACATTCACTATCATTTGCGCTCACACTTACATATTCGCATGCTAGCACTTACATTCTCAAACTCTAGCATTTGCATAGCAGTCACTAAAATTCACATTCACACACTCATGCGCTGGCATACTTATTGTTTCACCCCCACGCTCATGCACTCACTCATACACTCATATACCCATGTGCTCACTCTAAAACAGACTGTGGTTTCATAGTGAGTGACCTCAGCAGGAAAACAAAATGCTATTAAAGGGTTTTATTTAAACCACATGAAGGCCTGAATAACAGGGCCACATAATGCAGGTGGCGTCCCAAACACTCAGACTGTGTGTCATAAGGAGCTAAAATAAAGCTGTTATTGCTTTATGGGTTATGAAACATATATGATTTCTGAAACATTATCCATTCAGCTACTGCTGCCTGGCTGAGGGTGAACAGGTGCGGTGCTATCAGGTTACTCACCCAGTGATAAATATAGTCACCATATGAACACATTAACCATGCACACACACACACACACCACAAAATGAGAGCCACACACATTAACTGACTCTTCCCTTTGCATCAAAACATGCACACAAGAGGGGTGTAACCATGGGTGGGCCTGACATCTACATGAGGGGGCCTAGTCCTTCCCAGTGCCCCATTTTTCACTGCTCTTCTTTGATAATAAAACATTTTCATTCATTTTCAGGGCTGCATGCTACTGGAATGGTTGTGTAATGTCACCAAGTCCACAATAAGGCAAAGAACACTTTTTTAAAATGGCAACAAGTGAACACAGCATCACCCTGTCCGACTGTTTTTACTATCAGTGGGAGCTTACCCAAGTTGAGCTAGTTGTTAGTGTAGGATACTGTGGCATGTGCTTGCACCCAGGACCCCGGTGACTACCACAAGAGCTGTCAGGAAGGCAGGGCCCAAAGTCTGAGTGAGGACAAAGCCCCACAAGGATGGTGGGGGGAGAAACACAAATGAGTGGGGGCGGAGCACAAATCCAGAACTTCACCGAGGGACATGAGAGATGGCAGGAGGAGGACATCAGCTGCAAGACAGGGGACGGTGATGGCAACAAAAGGCACGAAAGTGGTAGGCAAGTCTGGAACTCCAGCAGCCAGTCCTCACCCCCTGTTCTGCAGTGAGGCCGCCTCACTCCACCTCATGTTTGATCCAGATGGACGAGCTGCAGCACTGCCACCACCCCCTCACTAGCAGTGTTCCTCTCCATCCCTGATCTCAGTGGGCATCATCCCTGCTCTGAGCTCAGGCCCCGCCTTCCTCGCAGGCACCATTCAAGCCCGGTGGATGGGCGCACGCCACAGCTACTATCCCAGACAAGTGGTAAAGTTGACCAAGAAATACATAAATAAAGTTCAATACTGTAAAAAAAAAAAACAACAACAACATTAAGTGCTTTTGCATGCACTTAATAATTGATAAGTGCAGAAACTTTGTATAGCTACTATGAATTATTTAATAGCTACCACAAATTATTAAATACCTACTATAAATCATTCAGTAGCCACTATAAATAATTCATTACCTACTTTAAACTATTATCTAGCTGCTATAAATTATTCAGTATGAACTATTCGATAGCTACTATGTGCTAATGGTTCAATAGTTACTATTAATTATTGACCATCTACTGTAAAGTATCCAGTAGCTGCAATAAATCAGTTGGTAAATACTATAAATGATTAAATAGCTACTTTAAACTGTTCAATAGCTGCTATGAATTATTTAATAGCTCCTGTAAATAATTCAATAGCTACTTTAAATGAACTAAAACTTGAAATAATTGAATACCATAAATAATTGAATTACTACTATAAATAATTCAGTAATTACTATTATGTGTTTAGCAACTTAGTATAAATTATATAATGGCTTCAATAAATTGTTCAAAAACTATGATAAATGCTTAGGTAACTACTACTAATGATTTAATAACTGCTATAAATGACTGAATAACTAAATAAAAACATCTAGAAATTATTCAGTAGCTAAACTATACATGGTTCAATACTTTGTAGAAGTTTTTTTTTTTTCATTAAGTATGGTGCATTTTTCAGAACTAATAAAAATGATTCAGTAATTACTAAAAATTATTCTGTAATTTCTATAAATATTTAAGTAACTACTCTTCATCTAAAATGTAAGTATGTTTATGAGAGTGAGGAACTTTACAGCTCCTTTCTTCAACCTTTTAAAGGCTTAAAAGCTGTTGGTCTTATTTTTTTTTTATGCAAATTCTCAGCTCTGGGTGGTTGTGCTTAGACATGATTTGCATAACGACACTGTCAGCTTATGAAATATTTGTCTGCAGACTCCGGCCCATGAAGGTGCATACTTGACCTACTAAAGTGCCTTTTGTGTGTGAGTGGTTTTCTCTCTCTCTCACATTGTTTGAGCTACTGGCAGTGAGTCAAGCCTGGAAATCACCCACACCATCTGTGGAGACTGCATCTGTGCTCAGTCCTGCAGGAGGAATTTACACACTTCTGAGCTTCTCAGATGCAGAGCAGAAGTGTTTCTGGTGCGATATCAAAGATACCATACATCCTTTGAGTGATTTGTAGCAGAATATTGTGTCTACATTCGGCCTTCACTGAGGATTTGTCAACCGAGCTGAACATATCTGAGGCGTATGATGTTTATCTGAGCATGTGGCTCAGCATGTGCAGTACGAAAACAAACGGCCGCTCTGTCCGCATACTGACGCAGTGACTGCAGATGGACACCAAACACCACTGTCATCTGCACTGACTGAGTGGAGGAAAGAAAGAAAGAAAGAAAGAAAGAAAGAAAGAAAGAAAGAAAGAAAGAAAGAAAGAAAGAAAGAAAGAAAGAAAGAAAGAAGGTTGTACTTCCAAATTTGTACTTCGTAAAGAGATTAAAACTTTAAAGCAAGGACAAGTATAATGTTTTTGTATGTATAAACCTTTAATCTTGTATCATTTTCCAGGTTTCGACCTAATTTGAAAATTCCTGATGCCTTTTATATTGTTTGTAAATTTCATGATGATTGGACCAAAAATAACAGCCCAAATTTACTTGGAAAAAAGCCTGGTTCCATTAAATGTAATGTAGGCTTTTTTCCTTCTATCTATCTATCTATCTATCTATCTATCTATCTATCTATCTATCTATCTATCTATCTATCTATCTATCTATCTATCTATCTATCTATCTATCCACTCACCAATTATTCATTATTTCTCACTCACTGCATGTGTGGTTTGTGTAATATATTGATTTTAGCTTGTTTTCATGAATGATGCCAATAATTCATGTTGACTGTTAATTGCAGTTAGGCAATAAAATGACAAATTTCCCTCATAGGATCAATAGAATACAACATTTTAGTAGTGACAGCTGAGATCTGAGGGTCAGTGGAACAGAGGCATAGCACGGAGGCTGGTCTCCATGCAAGGGTTCTTTAGTAAAGGCAATGGTTCTATATAGAACTGTGAGCTCTAAATCAAACCACTGGATGCTTAAATGGTTCTTTGCAAGGAGCAGTCGTTCTTCAGATTGAAGGAGGATTTATAGGTATGGTTTTACCATGAAAATTATATATATATATATATATATATATATATATAAATGACCCTCAGATGAATGCCAACCAGTGTAATGTATAAACTGGTATATTACAAATTATTGATCATTAAGATATGAATTGCCAGTTATCATTACTGTGAGTTGAATTGTAGTAATACCATTCACAAGATTATGCTATAAAGGCTGTTCCACTGATGTCATGTTAAACTGCTGGAATGGGCTGGTGGTAATGCTAAACTGGTAATGCTAACCTGGTGATGTTAAACTGGTCATGTTAAACTGGTGATGTTAAACTTGTAAAATTAAACTGGTAATGTTAAACTGCTGGAATAGGCTGGTGGTAATGCTAAACTGGTGATGTTAAACTGGTAATGTTAAACTGCTGGAATGGGCTGGTGGTAATGCTAAACTGGTGATGTTAAACTGGTAATGTAAAACTGCTGGAATGGGCTGGTGATAATGCTAAACTGGTGATGTTAAACTGGTAATGGTAAACTGCTGCAATGGGCTGGTGATAATGCTAAACTGGTGATGTTAAACTTGTAAAATTAAACTGGTAATGTTAAACTGCTGGAATGGGCTGGTGGTAATGCTAAACTGGTGATGTTAATCTGGTAATGTAAAACTGCTGGAATGGGCTGGTGATAATGCTAAACTGGTGATGTTTAACTGGTAATGTAAAACTACTGCAATGGGCTGGTGATAATGCTAAACTGGTGATGTTAAACTTGTAAAATTAAACTGGTAATGTTAAACTGCTGGAATGTGCTGGTGATAATGCTAAACTGGTGATGTTAAACTGGTAATGTTAAACTGCTGCAATGGGCTGGTGGTAATGCTAAACTGGTGATGTTAAACTGGTAATGTTAAACTGCTGCAATGGGCTGGTGGTAATGCTAAACTGGTGATGTTAAACTGGTAATGTTAAACTGCTGGAATGGGCTGGTGGTAATGCTAAACTGGTGATGTTAAACTGGTAATGTTAAACAGCTGCAATGGGCTGGTGGTAATGCTAAACTGGTGATGTTAAACTGTTGGAATGGGCTGGTCGTAATGGAAAACTGGTAATGTTAAACTGCTGAAATGGGCTGGTGGCAATGCTAAACTGGTACTGTTAAACTGGTAATGTTAACCTGCTGGTGTCATTTTTCTGTCTGTAACAGCCTGTAAATGAAGTCTTCTCATATACTGTTCTGTACTGTCACATTTTATTGCTGTTTTATACAGAATTTAACTTACTGGGAAAAGATCATATTGTGAAAAATTATTCTAACTCTAAAACACTAAAATATACTGAAACATGCCCTGTTTAAGTGTGTTCTCTGTAGAGGATGTTGATTTATTTTCATGTAGAAAATCAACAAAACATGTCATTTGGCTGGGGGTGTTCAAATTATACACACAACTGCACACACAGAATAAGCCGATGTGCACTTGAAACACTTAACAGACAACATACAGAAGCATATCTGAGTTTTACTTCTTCTCTCTGTCTCTCTCTCTCTCTCTCTCTCTCTCTCTTGCCAGGATACTAATTACAGCCATATGAGCCTGTTAAAAGTTTCCATCTCTCTCAGGCTGAGCTGAGAATAACACACACACACACACACACACACACACACACACACACACACACACACACACACACACACACACATACACTCAGAGCTCAGTAAGCAGATCGGAGGACGGAAAGTGACCTACATTAGCGTGGGTTTAAACACTGCTCTCTTGCAAGACCTGGACTGTCGTTTATTAGCTGAGAAATGAGGCCGTGTGTTCACGCAGTTCAGGCCTGCTTCCAAATACAACTCACACATGGACACTCATGCATGCACACAGTACAGCGAAAAGCTCCACTGCCCTGTGTATGCTATGTGTGTCGATTCAGTCTTTGCCTGTCTTTCATAGATGACCCTGTCCATTTACTGTAGTATCACTGAGAAAAAAAATCAAAAACTTTATTTAAACCCTGCTAGATAACTGACATAATTCTGCCATAAATATGTTATAGCAGATGTTCTACATTGTCATGGATTTCCATGACAGATGCAATAATGTTTGATATCACTACCCAAAATGAACATGTGAAATAAGCCAAGGTTGTATGTAAAATTCTTAAGCTAGCACTGGTACTACAAAAGTGTTGCAAGAGTTGTTTAGTGTTTTATTTGGTCAGAAACAGACTAAAAATATAGCTTTAGCTCATGATTCAAGAGACATTTTTCAGAGGACTATGTTTTTCAGCAGGCAAATTGCAAAATCACTAAATGTTGCTGGCTTTAAATAAGATGGCCCTGGGCATTCTTTGCTGAGCACATGATTTGAAGCACTTGGGAAATATTGGTTGATTACATTCCATGAAGTTCTAAAAGGGGAAAATATGACTGACTACGACCATAAGCAATGGGAGGTGTTTATGTATGTATTTCTTGACACAGGATGTTTTTTCTTCTAGCAGTTGGGACAATTATTGTTCTCTGGAGTGACCAATCACGCTTCTCCATCTGGCAATCTGATGGATGAGTCTGGGTTTGGCGGTTGCCAGGAGAACAGTACTTGTCTGACTGCATAGTGCCAAGTATAAAGTTTGGTGGAGGGGGGATTATGGTATGGGTATGTTTTTCAGGAGTTGTTCCGCACCCCTTAGTTCCAGTGAAAGGAACTCTTAATGCCTCAGCAGACCAAGAGATTTTGGACAATTTCATGCTCCCAACTTTGGGGGAATAGTTTGGGGATGTCCCTTTCCTGTCATGTTGGACTGCACTCCATAAAGACATGGATGTGCGAGTTTGGTATGGAAGAACTTTACTGGCCTACACAGAGTCCACAGAGTGGAGACTGCGGGCCTTCTCTTCCAACATCTGTGTCTGACCTCACAAATGCGCTGCTGGAAGAATGGTCATAAATTCTCCACACTCCTAAACCTTGTGGAAAGCCTTGCCAGAAGAGTTGAAGCTGTTATAGCTGCAAAGAGTGGGGCACACGAGCAAATACTTTTGGCAATATAGTGTATCTGCAATGGATTGGCGACCTGTCCAGGGTGTCTCCTGCCTTCCGCCCAGTGCAACCCAGAAGGATAAGTGGCTTAGAAAGTGTGTATGTGTGTGTAATGCAAAAATGCAAAATTTTAATTTCCTTGAATTCTTGAAGGTTGTCTTAATAGTGTCTAAATCTTACATATGGAGTTAACCTTCTTACAGAATAATTTACTGTCGCGAATAAACAGAGTCTAGGTGAGTAGAATGACATAAAAACAAACTATCTAAACCAGACCACAGCTCTGCAGATGCTTACATTTTCCTTCATCCAACACTCTGAATTCAGTAGATAAAACCTATGTCAGTTAGCACAGGAGCATTTAATGAGACACTGAAGCACTGAAGTCTCTGGTGCTTTGGTTCATGAGGACTGATCTAATCAAACAAAATAAGAATAATGATAGTGAACCACACAGGTCTGCACCTTAGAACTGAGATGTTGGTCTGGTGTGTGTGTGTGTGTGTGTGTGTGTGTGTGAGGCATTAAAATAAATATGAGACTGGTCTTCAAATTCAGACAGTTCATTTGATCAGGTCCCAGAGAGGGCTGACACTGTGTGTGTGTGTGTGTGTGTGTGTGTGTGTGTGTGTGTGTGTGTGTGTGTGTGTGTGTGTGTGTGTGTGTGTGTGTGTGTGTGCTCAATTATACAGCTTTAGAATGCGATGATTGGGGGCTTCTGCTTCTGAGAGACGACACCTGCCAGAGCGAGGGGGGTGGTGATGTAGCTGGGCTGAAAATGGAATAAATGAATACATTTTCTCAGTGGAATCTCACACACAGTCTGTGTTCAGATGTAAAGAAATGCTTAAGTGCTCATTTATACTCACTATAAAATAGTGCTAAACTAAGACACAAATGTACTAATGTACACAATGTGCTAAGAAAGAAAAAAAGGAAAATGTTAACAATAATATATTACACATTACATTATTATTATTATTATTATTATTATTATTATTAACAATTTATAACAACAATTTATAGTATTTGTGAAACAAGGTTAAATTGTAATATTGGATGGTCATGATATACTATAACTGTCTATTTACAATTGTTTATTGTCAACAAAAAGAACAGAACATCCATCCATTTTCTAAGCCGCTTCTCCGTCAGGGTCGTGGGGGGGTGCTGGAGCCTATCCCAGCAGTCTTTGGGCGAAAGGCAGGATACACCCTGGACAGGTCGCCAGTCCAGAAATAATAATTATAATTATTATCAATGGTAATATACAAATAGTAATACTAATGTTAATGTTTGTAATACTAATGTTAAAATGTTTGTTGTTCTTGTTTATCTCATAGTTTGTGTAAAAAAGAAAAAAAAAAAAATATATATATATATATATATATATATATATATATATATATATATATAATACTATATAATGAATGTTATTTGCTAATTAGCTAGTCTAAATGTCCAAAAACTGTATGTATTGTAATAGTGGGAAATATTAGTGATTGAAAAATGTAATATCATATATATATATATATATATATATACACTGCTCAAAAAAATAAAGGGAACACTCAAATAACACATCCTAGATCTGAATGAATGAAATATTCTCATTGAATACTTTGTTCTGTACAAAGTTGAATGTGCTGACAACAAAATCACACAAAATCATCAATGGAAATCAAATGTATTAACAGATGGAGGCCTGGATTTGGAGTCACACACAAAATTAAAGTGGAAAAACACACGACAGGCTGATCCAACTTTGATGTGATGTCCTTAGAACAAGTCAAAATGAGGCTCAGTATTGTGTGTGGCCTCCATGTGCCTGTATGACCTCCCTACAACGCCTGGGCATGCTCCTGATGAGGTGGCGGATGTTCTCCTGAGGGATCTCCTCCCAGACCTGGACTAAAGCCAACTCCTGGACAGTCTGTGGTGCAATGTGGCGTTGGTGGATGGAGCGAGACATGATGTCCCAGATGTGCTCAATCGGGCGGGCCAGTCCATAGCTTTAATGCTTTCATCTTGCAGGAACTGCTGACACACTCCAGCCACATGAGGTCTAGCATTGTCCTGCATTAGGAGGAACCCAGGGCCAACCGCACCAGCATATGATCTCACAAGGGGTCTGAGGATCTCATCTCGGTACCTAATGGTAGTCAGGCTACCTCTGGCGAGCACATGGAGGGCTGTGCGGCCCTCCAAAGAAATGCCACCCCACACCATTACTGACCCACTGCCAAACCAGTTATGCTGAAGGATGTTGCAGGCAGCAGATCGCTCTCCAATGCGTCTCCAGACTCTGTCATGTGTGTCACATGTGCTCAGTGTGAACCTGCTTTCATCTGTGAAGAACACAGCGCGCCAGTGGTGAATTAGCAAATGCCAAGCGTCCTGCACGGTGTTGGGCTGTGAGCACAACCCCCATCTGTGGGCATCAGGCCCTCGTACCATCCTCATGGAGTCGGTTTCTAACCATTTGTGCAGACAAATACGGCTCCTCCACGTCTCCTGGTGTACTGGCCTGTCCCCTGGTAGTGCCTCCAGCCTCTGGACACTACGCTGACAGACACAGCAAACCTTCTTACATTTACATTTACGGCATTTGGCTGACGCTCTTATCCAGAGCGACTTACAATTTGATCATTTTACATAGGTAGGCCAAGGCAGTGTTAGGAGTCTTGCCCAAGGACTCTTATTGATACAGTGTAGGGTGTTTGCCCAGGTGGGGATTGAACCCCAGTCTACAGCATAGAAGGCAGAGGTGTTAACCACTACACTATCCCAACCACTGCTTGCCACAGCTCGCATTGATGTGCCATCCTGGATGAGCTGCACTACCTGAGCCACTTGTGTGGGTTGTAGAGTCCGTCTCATGCTAAGACGAGTGTGAAAGCACCACCAACATTCAAAAGTGACCAAAACATCAGCCAGAAAGCAGAAAGGTACTGAGAAGTGGTCTGTGGTCCCCACCTGCAGAACCACTCCTTTATTGAGTGCATCTTGCTAATTGCCAATAATTTCCACCTGTTGTCTGTTCCATTTGCACAACAGCTGTGAAATTGATTGTCAATCAATGTTGCTTCCTAAGTGGACAGTTTGATTTCACAGAAGTTTGATGTACTTGGAGTTATATTGTGTTGTTTAAGCGTTCCCTTTATTTTTTGAGCAGTGTATATAGATCCACACACTATAAATATCTATTTAAAGTTTTTTAACAAAAAAAGGTTGCTGCTAAATTGTTCATAATTGTTCATATAAGTGATTCTTTAACCACTCTTTAACGACTAATATTTACCTATGGAATAAATTTGAGAATCAGAGGCTGAACTGGTTTCACTGGAGTGAGATATCATATATAAGTAGCTTGTTTTGGCAGCGTCTTACACTGAGGCAGACTTAGTAAGACGAAAATCAATTAAATAGAGGAAAAAGGAATCATTTTATTATTTTAATAGTATTATTATTCTTAATTGAAATAACATCATGGTTATTAATGTTGTGTAGGTTGGAACAGCTGCTTCACTACTGGAATAAACACTAAGCTACTGCTCTGAGTGCCATAAATAACAACTTGTCTCTCTTTTATAGGCCATCACCTGCTCCATTCACCTCACACTGCTTCATGTCAGAAAGTCACACACACACACACACCCACACACCCACCCACACCTTTATTTGTAGTGGTCTATGTCTCTCTATTGAACAGTTCACCTCCCCCCAAAGTGACTGTGACAGAAATCCATCAGTATTTATGAGCTGCTGAATGCTTTGCCCTTTAGATGCTCCAATTATTATGCTTTTCACACACACACACACACACACACACACACACACACACACACACACACACACACACACACACACATGCTCTCACACACACACACACACATTCACATACACACAATCAAACACATATACACTAGTGATGGACAAAAATACTATTTTTTTTTTCAATTGGATTTGAAGTTATACTAAAATGTATATCCTGATACCAAGAGCGCTACTTTAAATGGTCTTCTGATGTAATTAAAAGAGATTTTCATGGATTTCTACATTAAAACCCACTTAAATTGATGACATAAAAATTAGATTTGAGACTATTTGCATTAATATTAACCCCTTAATGTTGCATTGTGGCAACAATGTTGCCTCAGGGCAACCAAACCATGTCACCTTACAATGATATGATACATATTTCTTCAAAATAAAAGGCATAACAATGAATAGAAAAGTTTAAATTATGTTTTTAAATTACATACCAAGAAAATGTTTTTACTTGTCTTACTTTAAATTGTTCTACTGTTTGCCTGCGGAGTCTTTCACAGAGTGATGTATGTATCATGACCTGTTACCAATTAACCTAATAACATGTGAGATGTTCCACCAGGTGTTTTGTTTAGTCTGTCCCAACTTTTTTTAAATATGTTGCTGGCATTAAATTCAAATGGGCAAAATTCTCAGTTTCAATACTTCATATGTTATCTTAGTACTATTTTCCATGTAATATAATAGTTTGCAAATCTTTGCATTCTGTCTTTATTTACATTTTACACAGTGTCCCAACTCTGGAAATAAAGGTGTACAAAAGTGAGTTTGGTTGCCTTAAATTTTTTATATTATTGTATTTTAAATGATGAGTTAACAGATTGTAACATATAATACTGTTCAACTGGTTCTTTTTGACTATCCTTGTCAAAAGGTGACAAATTCCTTCCTCAGCTCTTTTGACTTGCTTCTAAAGGCTTGGGATTTAAAATGTAATGTCATTTATCAACAAAGTGCTAATCACTGTAAAGTTAATTGTCAGTTGTTTATGAATTCTGATCAACAGAACATCCAAACACGTAATGCATTCGCTTGCAACTGAAAGATTACAATTGATCAGTGTAAAACTCAGCAGTTATAACTAAATCACAGACCTTATTAACATTTATAACACATTTTTAGGCTGTTTTTATTTGATAGAGATCAATAATCATCCACTGATACAGTGAACAGACCGTATAATAAAGTGTCATTGAACTATAAAATCTCTGAAAATCCAAAATTCGAATGTGTGAAGAGTTTCTGCAGAACATCAAATGTTTAGCTCAGAATGTTTTATGGTGGTCCCCAGATATTCTTTTCAAGGATAAAGGGACACGTGCAGTCTCCCTCCACACACACACACACACACACACACACACACACACACACACACACACACACACACAAACACACACACACACATGCACATTTAAAAGCAGGCACATAAATACAGATACACCCACAGACACTAACACACAGATCTTTAACAAAAGCAGGAACAACAGTGTGTGTGTGTGTGTGTGTGTGTGTGTGTGTGTGTGTGTGTGTGTGTGTGTGTGTGTGTGTGTGTGTGCGGGTGTGTGTGTATGTGTGTGTGTGTGCGTGTGTGTGTGTTAGTGCTGGCCTCATTAGAGCGTGGCCCTGAGCCAGGCCTACAGCAGGTCTTTGAGTTCAACAGAATCCAAACAACACACACACACACACACACACACACACACACACAAACATACTGTTCAAACCGCTGAACAAAATAAAGGCCTGATATATAACAAATGCTGTTCAATATAAACGTCCTATTTGTACATTTTTACGGCCTTATTTTTCACACTTGACAGAATCCCAAGATGGGATGTATACTTCTATACAATGATAATCCATCAGAGAAAGCTTCCTTACACAGCAGCATTTAGCAAAACAGCAAAGCAACAGCAACAACTCTGATCTCTGATGGCTTCGAGTGTTCTATTGCTTTAATACAACAGTTAAATAAATAAAGTAAGAAATAAATGAATTGGGCCATGAATCTGGCATTTAGTATGTAAGCCTTGCCTTGTGAAGTACAGACTGAGCCCTAAAACAGCCACAATATCAAGTTCAGCTCAGTTTTGTCCATTTTTGCTGGACCAATATTTATGTTGTTTCATTCCAGCCAGTCTGTAAAGCATCTTACAGCTCATTTTGTTTGGTGAATGGCATTGGGTTCATTTCTGGCTGATTCCAGGTTGTTTAGTTGTTCTTCTGTCACAGCTGCCGACTGAAAAGCTGCTCAGTGGTGATGACAGCAAAAACGTTTAAATGGCGTGAGTGTCTCCCACAGCTGTCAAAGTCATTACTTAGCAACAGCATCCCAGTGGAGTGATACAGTGTTTTAAAAAAACGTACTGTTATGGCTAAATAACGTGGTTAGAGTGCTTTTCAACCAATCTGCTTGTTTGTCTGGAACTAACTGTTGTGTAAATATATCGCTGTTGTCGGAACAAAACCTTACCATTTTGGAGATATGAGGTTTTGTTCCAACAGCAGCTGTATATATATATATAACTATTGCTAACACATCTGTCATGACAGGTATCAAAATGTTGCGATAATAGCCTCACTCGCATTTTTGCTAAGTACGCTCTAGTTAGCCTTCATGACATCAAACATTTGTTATGACAATCACTAGTAATGGAAACAGGACACTGATTTATTACTTGACAAAGTATCATGACAATTCATAACACTGTGATATCTTCCATGGCATGTTGTGGCATGATTATGTCAATGTTATGAAGCAATATTACCTAGTAATTTAATTCAGCAATAACTTACACACTTTAGCATGAAATTCTATAAGCTAGACATCTGACAGTATTGATAAGTGTTTTATTTAACATTTCATGTTTCTGGAAACAGCATCAGGTTATTAAATGATGAACAATATAGTTGGAAACGTTATCTGGCAGAGATCGCCACTTGCAAAACAAGGCATTCTAGATGAACATTTCATTATAACTCTACTCTGAATGTTATACAGCCATCTAAACTGTTGTCAAATCATCTACAGCGTTGTTTCTCATTCTAAACTATTTGTACTATTTCTTGTTTTGTTTTTTCTTCTTCGCTTAAATATTATCTGAAATCTATTGAACTGTAGAGCAGTAGCACCACACTAAAAATCATTTTATATCTGTCGCAGCAACAAATGTGTTTAGTACTATTACAATGGTGAGTACAAACTGTAAAAGAAAACAGAAACTTCTAAACTTTTGAATTATAGTTATTACACAAATTATTCAGTACTTTAGGAGGCAATTACAGCTTGAAGATGTCTGTGTGGAGAAGTTATAAGCTTTTTTGCCGCATTGTGATTTGAATTCTGCCCAATACTCTTGGCAAAATGTTTTCAATTTCCTGAGATTATGTTCCTCTATTATACTCAGAGGGTCCCTCTATTATACTCACAATTTCAAAATCCCTCATAACTTTTCACTGGGGTTCAAGACAGGAGATTGGTTAGCTAGGCAACTCCTTCCCCCTCTGTTTTAGAAACCAATCTTGAGTTATTTTGGTTGTATGTTTGGGGTCATTAGCCATGTTTACATGCAGTTGGATAATACAATTTGTATCCGATTGAACGAGGTGGGTAATCCTGTAAATAATCCATTAAATAGAAGAATAATAGCCATGTAAACATACATATACGATTACATTCGCAATCGGAGCGTTCTGCGTCACAGCAAAAGCAGAGAACTCATTAACCGGCTCTGGCAAAAATGTATACCATTCAACATGGTGGGATCAGTAACTGGTCTACAAAGGAGACGAAGTTCATGCTCTGTTCTTTAAAAGATGGGGGTGGGACAGGGGTCCAGCTTATGTGTCTCAGAACACGACATCTTCCTCTCGGCCTTCTTTAATAAGTACATGTGAAGAACATTTTTTGTGAGTCTGACATCATTTTAAAGTAATTAAAAACACAAGTGCGCCACCTGAGAACTCATCTCACTCGGACTGGATCTCACGTGATGTTTGTTGTCACAGTAGCGTCTACTCTAAGTGGTTCTCCAGACATGTGCGTCATTTTCGATCAGATTACTTGTAGTGAGCATGTAAATGAAGATTTTCCGTCAGATTGCTTAATAGAGTGTGCATACAAATAGCTCAGTGTTAATGTGTAATCGGAATGTATTCAATCGGATTGGAAAAATCTTTCCATGTAAACAAAGCCATTTTCTTGTCAAGGTTCTAACTTTCAGATGTTTCTGATTTTGACACACATCTCTGTGCTTTGCTTCCAGCAGAGTTGTTTCCACGAATTTATCAGAAAGAAGTCTTGTATTGATTGTTATTTTATTTGGGAATGAAGGTTTTTGTTGGGGAATGGTGATATTCTTTGGGAAATTATGATTTTTACTTTTAGGATAATGGTACTTGTGAGGAAAAGATATTGTTTTACTTTGGAATTGTTGGCATTTGTGGAAGAATTAAGGTGTTCACTTAGAGATGTTTCTGTGGCAAGAATTATACAATTTGGGAATGATGATGTTTATTGGGGAATGCTGATGTTTGTTGGTGTATAATAATGTTTGCTTAGAGAATGATGGGATTTTCTTGGGGAATGAGGGCTTTTTTGAGAGTTATATTAATTGGAAATGATAGCCTCTGCTGGGGAATGATATTTGCTTGGAATTATGATGCTTGTTGGGAAGTAGTGATTGCTTAATGTTGGCATTTTTTGAGGAATGGTTATGTTTAGTTGGGGAATTATGGTATTTGTTGGCAAATGACAACATTGCCAAATTATGTTTTTTGCTTGGGGAATAATGGATTTTGTTGGGGAATTGTGATGTTTGCTTGATAATTGATGGTGTTTGTTGGGGAATTATAGCATTTGATGGAGAGTGCTGGAGTTACTTGAGGAAATGATCATGTTGGAGAATGTTTGTGGCTGTTACAGAATGTTTTCATCAGAAAGAAGTCTTGCACCTGTCTATGAATTTTCCGATTCTATATTATCAAACCAATTGTATTTCCAAGGATGTATTTGGGTATTTTTCCATTTAACATGTAGTTAAGTAATACTGTCCATCATAACTTTAGGAAGCTCCTTTAACTTCACTGATTTCACTGAATGACTGCTTCTTGTTGCGTACAATCTGTTTGATAGGATGGCATCATTCAGGCCTTCCACACCACAGGAGCTGCAGGTTACCCTGAGGGACAAGTGTGGCCTTTGTTTTCATGGCAAGTTTTAAATAGACACACCATACATACATATATGCCACTGACATTATTAATGATGACAGACAACAGCTGTCAGTAGAATATTATATATGCTCTGGGAGCCAGACATATTGCTCAAGGTGAAAGTCACCTGAGGTCAAAATCTAAACTGCTGTCATCTCCACACCTTTAGCCTTTAGCATATGATAAGAAACTGTCTGAACTGCATTGCAGCCAAGTTGCTAAGCCTTTTCATCACAGTGAGAAGAGAACAGAACATCTAGAATCCACAAATATTCTCAAGCTCAGTCAATTTCTGTTAATGGAATTCAAGTTTGATTAAAAAAATATTATAAATACATATTGCAAGTTAGACTTCCATCTTACTCTTCAAAAGTTTTTGGAATACTTAAATATTCCAAAATAATTACGCAGAGTTTGTTAGGGAATGTTCATGTTTTTTTAGGCAATAATTGGGAATATGTTTGATGGATAATGCTGTTTTAGATGAATTATGGCATTTGCTAGAGAATTACGTTTGGTGGGGAATGGTGTTGCTTGATGGAAAATGATGGCTTTTGTTGGGGAATGTTGCCATTTTTGAATGACGATTTTCGAGAACATTGGTATTTTGTTGGGGGATGATGGTTTTTGTTGGGGAGTAGTGATTTTTTGGGGAAATGATGATATTTACTTTTAGAATAATGGTACTTGTTAGGAAAAGATAATGTTTGCTTTGGAATTGTTGGCATTAGTGGAGGAATTAAGGCGTTCACTTAGGGATGTTTACATTGTTTGTAAATGATATCATCTGTTGGGGAATGATATTTGCCTGGAATTATGATGTTTGTGGAGAAGTGGTGTTTGATTAACGTTGGCGTTTGTTGAATGGGGAAAGATAGTGTTTGTAGGGGAATGATGGTATTTAAGTAATGATATATTTTACTTGGCAAATGATGTCTTTTGTTGGGGAATGGTGATGTTTTCTTGGAGAATGATGGTGTTTGTTGGCGAATGGTGATGTTTGCTTGGGAAATGATTGTGTTATAGCATTAGCTGGAAAGCACTGGAGTTAGTTGAGGGAATGAGCATGTTTGAGAATGTTTGTGGCTGTCAGAGAATGTTGCTGCTTGGTGGAGAATGATATGATTGGTGGGGAATGTTGATGTTTGATTTAGAATAATTGTGTTTGATGAGTAAAGTTGGACTTAGCTAAAGACCGGCAGTGCTGGATGGGACAGTCTGCAATCTGTTTCTAGGGCAGGGCCTATTGCTATGTATTGATTACATGGAATCTTGGCTGACACTGCAAGCAAACATTCACTGTAAGTAACACGCTGTGCATTATAAGACGTTAATGACTTCTGACTTTGCACATTATTGACCCATCACACAACATTCACAAACTCAGCAAAAGGCTGTATTTTCAATTGAAATACTTCACTGATGTCAGCCTTCAATGCACTTCCCTGTCTTAGTTGCACACCCCTAGGTCTATCCAAAAGCTGCATTTGCATAATAGTTCCATCTGCATGTGGCTTTTCTTCAATTAAAGGACTTTTTGATGGCCATAGGACAAGCAGTCCTATTTAACCCAGCTGTAAAACCTGCTGACTCATGGTCCTACGCCTCGCAATAGATCACTTTAAATTTGATCAATCAAGCGGCAGCCAGCAGAAATATAGCTTCAGGAGAGAAAGTGCTGAGTCAGGCTCACTCCGCAGACAGAGGAAGTGCATTATTGTAATGAGAAGCTAAGTCTGCTGTGGGATAGAGCTCGATATATGAGGCCTCCCGTCGCTCTGACTCAGTACCCACTCACTAATTCACTTAAAGCAGCGTCACGCAGCCTCGGTTTAAGTAAAACCCCATTCTTTTTGCCACTAAGTGGTGGAAATGTATCTGTAGGGCTTGTAGATGTATTATCTGAAGATTATGAAGATGTTTTCTTCTTTGGAGAATGAGCTTTCACAAAATCCTCCACAAGAGAGAACCACAAAGGATTCTTTCTGGTTTTGAAAGAGCAGTATGGTATGTTTGGTGGGCAATGTTGGTGTTTGATGTAGAATGATGGTGTTTGATGAGTAAAGCTGGTGCTTAATGAAGAACAGTACTATGTAAAAGTCTGAGACCACCCTTAAGCAGCCATTAAACACTAGTTAGTCAGAATGTAAAACTAAACTTAATTAAAACTAAATTTAATATAATTTTGCTTGGTATTTAGCATGTAACTCTTCATTTAGCATGCTACTATTCTTTTCAGGAGACTTGCTTTTAGTTTTTCAAAGAAATCTGCTGGAATATTTTTCAAACCTCCAAAGCTCAGTCTTAGAAGTTGGTTGCATTTTCTGCTTCTCATGATCCAAGCAATTGGTGTTGAGGCCTGGACTCTTTGTTATTTTTCTTTGACTTTCTCCTTCCCTATCTAATCTCCTCAGAAATATCTCCTCAAAAGTTCATAAATTGTATTAAAAACAAATAAAGTAATGGTTGGCTCCGACTTTTGAACCCTAATTTGCAAAAAGACACATAGAGCTTATATAAAGACAGCAAAAAATATGCTGCTGTACTGTGATTATATTGTAGCTGTTTAAATTTGGATAATGATAATAATTTTATTCAGCAATGTCATTAATAAATTCATTTATATCTGCCTTATGTGTAAAATTCTATTGCTATTATTATTCTTGTTATTAAGAGCCATCAAGTCAATGCTGACTCCTGGTGACCATATAGTTAGTGTTTCTCCAAAATATGCAGTCTTCTGGTTGGGTCTTTAGGCTTCAGAACTGCTAATTTTCCTCTTCCCACTTCCAAGCATAATAGTCCTTTCATGTTACTTAATTCCTCTCAGAACATGTCTCAAATAGGATTTTCTATCTCGGAAAACGATGGCATGGCATATCCACTCCAGTTTAAGTATCTCCGGGTCTTTTTCATGAGTGATGGGAAGAGAGATCATGAGATTGCCCGCAGGCTGGGACAGGCGGCAGCAGTAATGTGGTCACTGTACCAGACTGTAGAGGGAGCTGAGCCATAAGGCAAAGCTTTCTGTTTACATCCCAACTGTCAGCTATGGTCATGAGCTGTGGGCACTTACCGAAAGAATGAGATTGTAGATACAAACGGTGGAAATGAGCTTTCTTCGCAGGGTGGCGGGCTACACTCTGCTTGATAAGGTGAGAAGCTTGGTCACCCAGTAGGAACTCAAATTAGAACAGCTACTCCTCCATTGAGAAGAGCCAGTTGCAGTGGTTCAGGCATCCGATCAGGATGCCCCCTGGCCACCTCCTGGTGTAGGTTTACTAGGCACGTCCTGGAATGAGACCTCAATGTCATCCTAAAACCTGCTGGAGGGATTATATCTTCAAGTTGGCCTGGGAACAGCTTGGGGTCCTCTGGAATGAGCTGGAGGATGTTGCGCTGGATAGGTTCATCTGGAATTCTCATCTGGGATCTGGATTAGGTGGTTTAAGTTGATGATGTTGATGTTGATGTTGATGCCTGGACAATTCTAACAATGCAACAAATCATTGCATTTGAAAATCTTTCCAAAGTCCTTTCTCCATTTTCTGCGGAGTGCCAACCTGTGCCATATTTCTTGACTGCCAGATCCTTTGTTGTTAGTAATTGATCTGGGTAAGTAATCATATCTATATCTTCTCCATCAATTGTAAAGTTAGGGGTCTTTCCTAATGGCTTAACAAGATCTTAAGTCCCATCTTTTCACTCTGTTCTTTTACTTTCCTTATAAGGGCCTTCAGGTTTTCCATGATTTAAGTGTTTAAATCATCTTTAAGTGGTGTATCATCAGTATATTGAAGTTTATTGATGTTTCATCCACCAGTCTTGAATTGTGATCATCTTAGTTCAGCCTTGCTTCTCTCATTATAGATTCTGCATACAGGATAGTATACAACCTTGTCTAACTCCTTTGGCAATATGGAACCAATTGGTCTGTTCAGTATTGTTGCTAGCATGAATTAATCAACTTAAGACATAAATATTCATATATTGTATATTGATTTCATATGAAAAAATACATATCATCATCATCTTAAACCACTTTGAATCCAATCCAGGGTTGCAGTAGCAGTTGGGAGAGCAGAGAACCTCAGATGACCCTGTTCTCTGCAACTTCCTCCAGCTCATTCCAGGGGAAATATTTTACTTAATACACATGATCAAGGAACAAATAAAATTTTTTATTAATTACAATTTACTGGCCGCCTGGGCTGTATTCTCAGTTCTTACAGGAATTCTCTGAGTTTCTATCAAGTTTAATAACATTTTAAAGTAAAATCATAATTGTCTGAGATTTTAATATCCACTTTGACAATCCTCACAACGCACTAAGTAAGGCATTTATATCTATCTTAGACTCCATTGGTTTCACCCTAATTATAAAAGGGCCCACACACTACCACAACCACACTTTAGACTTCATTCTGACCTTTGGTGTAGACATAGATAACTTAGCCATTCTTTCCTAGAGCACAGCAGTCTCAGATCATTATTTAATCCCATACAAAATTCATTGTAGTGGTAATGTGCATTCATCACCATGTTATTATGTTAGGCGGACCTTAACTTCCTCCACAGCTGGTAGCTTTATCAGAAACCATCTTCAACTATCAGCTTCTGTCAGCTGTTCATCTAATCCTACCGAATTAGATATAAGTTCTTAGAGCATACTTTTGGATCTACTCTAGATAGCGTGGCTCCATTAAAAACCAAAATAGTACAGCAGAAAAAACTCGCCCCTTGGTATAACGATCATATTCGAGTTTAAAACAGACTGCAATTCGAGTGAAAATGACGCCTGACTAAACTAGAAGTGTTCCAGTCCGCCTGGAAGGAGAGCCTTATAGAGTATAGAAGACCTCTTACTGCAGTACGCTCAGCCTATCTCTCCTCTCTCATAGAAAACAATGAGAACAATCCTAGACCACTATTTAGCACAGTTTCTAAAATAACAGAGAACAAAACAGTTAATGAACCCCAGATGCCATTAGTCTATAGCAGCAATGATTTTATGAATTTCTTTAGTGATAAAATTGAAAAAATTAGGCAGAAAATTCAGAACACATAGTTAAACTCTGCAAACCTGCTGCCTTATAATGCCAGTCTAAATCTTGAAAATATTGATATCGTTTTCAAGAAAATGAACTAGTTAAAATGGTTTCTTCAGCAAAATCTTCTGCTTATATGTTTGATCCGATTCCTACAGGTTTACTCAAGGAAATTATGAAATAATGAAGCCTATTCTGTCAATAATAAACTCCTCTCTTAGCCTTTGATACATCCCATAAACGTTTAAACTAGTAGTAATTAGACCACTGACTAAGAAAGCTAACCTCGATCCCTGCGAACTGTCAAATTCTAGACCTATCGCGAATCTCCCCTTTATATCTAAGACCTTGGAAAAAGCTGTAGCAAAACAATTAAGCTCCTATTTGTATAGGAATCATATACATGAAAAATTTCAGTCTGGTTTTAGGCCACATCACAGTACAGAAACAGCATTAGTAAAAATTGTAAATGATCTTTTATCATTCTCTGACGAAGGAAATGTGCCTTTGCTAGTCCTCCTTGATCTTAGTGCAGCATTTGACACAATAGAGCACACTATCTTACTAGATAGATTAAAAAACCTTGCAGGGGTAAGAGGAATAGCTCTTTCCTGGTTCAGGTCCTACCTCACTGATCGCTATTGGTTTATAAATGTAAAGGGTGAATCATCTGTCCTTGCAAAAGTAAAGTATGGTGTTCCACAAGGCTCTGTTTTAGGACCTATATTATTCACTATATATATATATATATATATATATATAGGCACCATTATTAGTAAACACAGCATAAATTTCCACTACTATGCCGATGACACTCAGTTATATATATCAAGCGAACTGTATGATAAAATTAAACTTTTTTAATTTTTAATTTTTAAAATTAAAAATTAAACTAAAGCAAGATTGAGGACTATATAAAAGACTTTAAAAAATGGATGTTGAGTAACTTTCTCCTATTTAACTCAAATAAAACAGAGGTCCTGCTTCTTGGTCCAAAAGCAGCTAGAAACAAACTGTGCCCCGCTGGTGACATCCTGTAGAAATAAAAAATAATGCGTGGCCATGACTTAGTAAGGCGTGGGAATGAGATGGTTAATTCGTAGCCATGAGTCAGTAAAGCATGGGAACAAGATCCTAATGTGTGGCTATGACTTTGTAAGCCACGTTCTCATTCCCACACCTTACTAAGTCATGGCCACGACTTAATCATGTCATTCCCACGCCTTACTAAGTCATGGCCGCGCATTAGGATCTCGTTCCCACGCGTTAATAAGGCGTGTCTGCATAATTTCTATTTCTACAGGATGTCACCAGCGGGGCTCTGTGCTAACTTAATGTTTAAACTTAACAATTTCTCAGTTGCATCAAGCTCATCTGTAAAAAATCTTGGTGTCGTGATAGTGTCGTGGTGTCGTGACCCCGATCTCTCCTTCGATGCACATATAATTAATATTACTAGAACAGCCTTCCTGCATCTCTGCAATATTGCTAAAGAAATGCATTCCCTCTACAGGATGCAGAAAAGTTCATTCATGCTTCAGCTAGTCCAGAATGCCGCAGCCCGAGTCCTCACAAGAACCAGAAACTTTGACCATATCAGCCCAATTTTATCAGCCCTACACTGGTTACCAGTTAAATTTTGCATTGATTATAAAATTCTATTACTGACTTATAAAGCTTTAAACGGACTCGCCCCTCAGTACCTGAGTGAACTTCTCTCCTACTATGAACCATCACACCTACTTAGATCACAAGGTGCTGGCCTACTACTGGTACCTAGAATTAATATAGCTACATCAGGGGGAGAGCTTTCTCATACAAAGCCCCCCAGCTTTGGAATAATCTTCCTGTTAATGTTTGGGACTCAGACACAGCCTCGGTTTTTAAGTCTAGGCTAAAAACTGACTTGTATAGTCAAGCCTTTGGTATTTAGTCTTGCCTGTCAGATCTAGACCTGCCAGAGTCTCTGCTGCTCTGTTAATACTGTAATCTGTGATCAGTCACTCATTACAGAACTGACTCTGTGTTTTTCTTTCCTTTCTTTGCCGATTTGAACAGCTGCCCACCCTGTGTGTCTGATAATGTTGCCTTTTCTGTCTTGATCAGGTGCCACTGCTTGCCAGCCTACTGGACCAGCTTGACCACTATTGAGCTTCTTGCTGTACAATGCTGTGCAATCCTCACCCACAGATGCTGCTGCTGCTAATCATAAACTCATCAAATTAACCACTGCCCACCTGTTTTTCCCACTTTGTACTTCATACTTTATACTAACACTGTTTGCTATCCGGTGTCAACCAGAGGAGGATGGGTTCCCCTTCTAAGTCTTGGTTCCTGTCAAGGTTTCTTCCTCTTGCCCTTAGGGAGTTTTTCCTTGCCACTGTCGCCACTGGCTTGCTCATGGGGGCTTGGACCTGGATTTCTCTTTTCTTTTTCTTTCTGTAATACTGATTGTTCTGTAAAGCTGCTTTGTGACAACACCTGTTGTAAAATATATAAATAAACTTTGCTTGCTTGCTTGCTTGCTTACCCCAAGCTGCTCCCAGGCCAACTTGGAGATATAATCCCTCCAGTGGGTCCAAGGACGTCCTTGAGGTCTCAGCCTACTGGAACGGTAATATATAACATTAAATCATGATTATATATTGTGAAAAATAAAGATGCTTCTTTAGAAAAACTCTTTTATAAATGAGATTTGGGCATCATTTGAGCACAGCAGCTGTCTTTTACATTTTTGTGAATGGACCAATAGAACTCCTCCAAGATTACTTGGAATAAAATGCCTTTACATTTACTTACATTAAAAGGTAAATAATATTTTTGCCTTCCTCTGTAAAGTAACTACTTTTTTCACTTGGTCTTGGACAGAAAAAATATGATAATATATGTGTATTGTAGATAATATATATGAGGGTTGCTAATAAAGCAAACTTCATTGTTTGCTTTTGTCAGTAACAGAAGATAAGCCTTTTCCCCACTACCTTATGTTCTTTCCGTTCCCGTCTACACTTTTCTCCATTTATTCTCTAATCCAGTCCATCCTTCTTACTCTCGCTATCCATCCTACCCTAAATTTAAAGTTTCCTTGCCTCACTCAGTCTTTTTCCACTCTCTTGCTCTCAGTAGTGCATGAGTGGAATGATACAGACTACATTAGGAGGAAATAAGGCATCTCTGATGGGACCCCTGTTACACATCCCTTCTAACCTTGATGGGATTCCCTTTTTATTTTATTCCTTTAACATACACTCTCTCTTTTGCTGCCTACACTAAAGCCTGATATATTTTTTTATATAGTTTATATAGTTTAAGTAAGAAGACAATCTTCCGCTCTTGATGTATTTCATGGTAGATTTTGGGGTATGTTTTGGATCATTGTCTTTATAGAAGCAAGACTCCTCCAATTTCTTGACTGTCACATTTGCTTCCTGAATTTGCTGATATTTAGTGGAATCTATTGTTCCATCTACCCATGAAATGTTTTCTGTCCCACTGGATACAGCAGTACAACAAATCTACTCCATGCATAACAGTTGGCAAGGTGTTCTTTTCATCAAATGCTGCTCATTTTTTTCCAAACATGCCTTGTGGCCATAAACATTTTTGCACACTTCAGACAAAGTCACATGTAAGGGGTCATTCTAAAGACTCTTTAATGATCTTGATTGTGCAAGTACCACCACTTCTGTGTCTAAACCTTCCTGCAGATCCTTTTTATCATATTTCTTGCCTGTGTACAAACAGTTCTATCTATCTCTGTCTTATAGATTTTGTGTTGTCATCCACAGTTCCCCTCAACTGCCATTTCAAAACAGCATTTCAGACAGTGTAAATTTCAAGGTGGTAAAAGGTGATATTATTTTATAACCTTCTCCTACATTGTAGGCATCAATTAGCTTCATTTTCAAATCTCCTCAATGCTTAGAGGAGAACATGGTTATTGACCATAAGCACATGGTTTGAAGGGTGGCTCAGAGTTGGCGTTAATTGACCTGAAGCTAATTAAGGCCTAAAAAGTTTATGAAGCTCATTAGGTTGAATGGAATTTTAGCTAACATTTTGTAAAGCTTGTCTGATCTAGCAACAGTAGCTAAAATGGAGAGTATTTGTGGGCAGAGCAAGGAGAGTTCAGTTATCAAAGGGGTTGTAAGCTTTGTCAGGTGTGTTAGAGCAGAAAAAAAAACACTGAAATGTGCAGCATTGGGCAGTTCACCTCTTGGACTTGGAAACCTTGTTCTGTAGTGATGGTAATTCATGTTATGAAGGCAGTAGAACAGCAGCTGCAGAGGTGAAAAGAGGTTTAGTGAGTGCACAGCCTTCACTGTGGCCTTCCTGTACTGAATCATCTAGAAGAGAATAATAGGTACTGGGAAATGGGCAGCAGTGCAGAAAAAGTTTGATTTAAACCATCATAAGTTGTTTGAACTGAGGGCAAAAGTCAGTGACTTGGGTTTTTCCACTGCTGTGGAAAGACTGAACGACTGGGGTGATGCAGTGTGTGAGAGTTTTGTGGGGACCAAACGTTCCCAAAATGATGGAAAACAAGAACATTTCAATGTTGCCTGCTCCCCACAAGCAGAACACTGACAGTGTTTTCAAGAATGGCAACTTTTGTTGGAAAAAAATTTAATAGGCCAAAGATCACATTTACACAGGGCCCCCCATCACATGTAGTCAATCAGCTACATCATAAGTGTTGTGTTTGAGATTTGCTTCTTTAGTTTCGCACTAACAAGAGATGCTTGCAGAACCTCTTAGCATTGTGCAAACCCATGCATGCCTGAATCATTACACACTTGCCTTTAACCATGTTGGGTTTATTCAGTAATCTCACTTATTTGCTGCTGTAGTCAGATTTGTTCCTGTGAGGCTTCTCCAATAATTTAAGGCATTTGTGTGCTGCCACAAAGACAATAGCTGTGTTCAAACTAGCATATTTTGCATGGTATACTGCATATTGCACCACTGTTGTCAGAAGAAAACCTTGTATCTCCAAAACGGTAACTTTACAGGAGAAGGAAAAATGTACTTTTAATGTAAATCAAAGGAATCAGACATTTTGCCAAATAATTTTAGGCCATTTACTTTGGTCTGAAATTTACACACAATGTAAAGACTAACAGGTATTTTTAAATTTTGTCAAAAACTGAAAAATGACCAAAATGGAGATACAAGGTTTCTTCCAACAACAGAGATATACTCTATATTGCTTGGTACTGTATAGTATAATATGGTATCTAGCAGAGGCGGCGACTAGCGACTCTAGCAATACTTAACTGACTCATGACTTGATGTTGACTTGAATCAATGTAATAAAACATTTTGTTTCCAACCTTGTGATGATTTTGCCTTTCTGTTTTACCACATTCATGAGCAGTGCTGGGGTTGGAGAGTATTGTTTCATTACTTTGGCATCTGTAGTCACTGCAATGCAAAATAGTTGGTTAGGTTTTTTTTTCTTCTTCTTTTTTAATAAGTGAACTGTCTGCAACAAATGCCAATTACTTCACCAACATTCTAGTCCAAATAATATCATTTGGTTAAGGGGAAAATGCCAAAAATGTGAGCATTACCCCAGAGTGGCAGGAAAGTTAAAGTCTCTCTGGCCCTGGAGCTAGTTATGGGAAACCCCCTGAGTCATCATGACCACAGCCTAGAGACAGAAATCAGAGGAGGTTGGATAATGCTTCAAGAAACAAGCCTTTCATGTTAGTCCTTTAGTAGGAGGGAGTAAGTGAAGCGCTACATGTGATAAATGTGATGTTTAAGGGAAAGAGATAAAAGAGCTAATTTAGCTTTAGCTTTCAGACAATCTAGTCAAAGTTTTAATAAGTTACAGATTACCTTCCTTCAAAGCCAACCAAAACGTCAGTTGGATTTATTGTTATGCTAGCTAGCAAGCAGACATGCAAACTACAGGCTAACCACCTGTTTCAAGTTGTTTTGCCTCAGTATTTGAGGCTCAGTATTTGAGGTTGTATTGAACCTGACATGTGCCGACTGAAACTCTCTACTAATTCACACATCACTAAAGGGAAGAGATGTGGCTAGACTGGCAACATCAGAGCCTGAGCCAATCAGATCAATTTCAAGACCCATCCTGTTTTTCTTAGCCCAGCAATCATTGCTCAGCAACCACTGCTAGTTGGATATATTTTAGGTCTAAACATGTGCCTGGTTGACTTTTAAAAGATACCAAATATTATGACAGAGTGAAGATGGTGTTTCCACTCCTGTCCAAAGCTAGCAACAAATTCTTCAAATGTCAGATTTGGATTCGTTTGTTCGGTAAACTGTGTTAATCTTAATTACATTCATAGTTAGTAATGTGAGATAGTTTGGCTGAATAAGAAGTATGAGTGTGAAAAGGTAATGCTGTACTGACTGTTTGGCTTAGACTTACATTAGTAAGTTACTGTTTTCACTGTTATCCCAAAGTTATCCCAAAGTTAGCAAACCTACCTCAAGACCAGCAGAGAAAAGTCATGAGGCTTCCATGTTGCAGTAGCATTTGAAAAAAATATTTTTTCCTTCACTTCATTTAAATATCCATATAAGTCTGAAGCCAGAGCTATTAAAAATGTTCGGGGCTACCAAATGGTTACGTCCTCCTCAAATTACAACATTGCATTTTGAAATGCAGTATAGCATAAAGACAACTCTGCTCACATACTAGAATATTTGATCAGAGTAGTACTTCACTTGGGCATCTTTGCCATTCTGGAGAAATTCATGCTTGTCACCTATTGGGTTTGGGTCAAATTTAACTTAAACCCTGATATAACATTGACATAACCAAGCCATAAACATGTGATGGCAAATGTGATATGTTGAGTTCTCATGACAGATTTTATCCAGAAATATAACAGCATCATGGTATTATTATTGCTAATTATCATGACAGAATCCATTATGTTCAGTGCCATGATGTCATTAGCATTACATTGCATTACAGACTGTTGGTAATGGGGGCAGTTATGAGATGGAGGTCAGGGAACCAGCCTTGTGACTGGAAGGTTGCCAGTTCAATCCCCTGAGCTGACAGTATGTGACTGAAGTGACCTTGAGCAAGGCACCTAACCCCAATGGATAGGGGTGCCCACTGCTCCAGGCAGGTGTGCTTACTGTCCCCTAGTGTGTATGTTCACTAGTGTATATGTCCTGTTTCTCTGCATATATGGGTTAAAATGTGAAAGTGGAAATTACTTGTTGTGGGACTAATAAGCTTCACTTAATTTGCGCCTCCTTTAGTAAATCTGTCCCGGTTGTGCCAAAATATCCTAGCACTCCTTATAATTAGTGAATTAATTCAATTTCTGAAGCGAAGCTTGAATAATCTCCATATAAAAGTGTTGACCAATAGAATGGGATGCTTTGGAGCAGCCACACACGAACTTAAGGTCACTATGTCCCATGTCAGTAGTCACTGAGAATGGTATAAAGGCCTCAGCATTGGGCTGTGAAGCAGTAAAGCTCTCTGAAATGACAGAGCTCCATCCTCTACATGTGGGATGAGTTGGAGTGATCCAGGTCTAATCATCCAACATCAGTATCCGACTTCACTAATGCTTGGTAAAAAGCAATCAAATCCTCACAGCAATATTCCAACTGGCAATGTAAAGCCTTCCCAGAAGAGCAGAGGTTGTTACTGTAGCAAAGCAATAGACAAATTCCCAATTAATACCCCTCAGAAGAAACATTGGTAAAGATGCTCACTTTACACATCAAATTTACCTCAGCAGATCAACTATATTTGGGTAAAGGGAGAAACTGTGTACATTTCCAATCTAATCCAATAAGGTCGGTGTTGGTTTAGGTGTAGCACAGCAGCATTTAGCTACAGAGGCTGTGGAAACATCCCCCAAAGAGAAGAATACATACAAGCCTTTGTGTTTAGGGGATCACAGACAGGGACCATTCTAGTTTTGTTGTCTCATCAAAAAGTGCCACACGATGGGGTCAGTGAGGTCAGAGAGCTCTCTGTCAGGGCCTGTCTCCAGAGATCACAGCCATTAAAGCATATCGCTAACGTGCTGTCATGCTGTGTAATATGAAATACAACCAGCTGGGCTGCACTGCGCACTGAAGAGCCAGACATGACCAGAATACTTCACACAGGCTTGGATTTATTGCCATAGGTCACACATGCATGATTCATCTGCACTACAGCAAATATGCCTTCACACTTCCAGACAAGCCTTGTTGAAACAAAGGCTAAACAACACAGATTAGCATGACCTCAGTGATTCACTTTGAATTCATAAGCCCATTTTGAATTGGTTTTTGGAATGTTATACACCAACCTATTCAGCCTACAGCAGTTTAGCCCTGACTCTCCATACTGAGGTTAAAAGGAGTGTTCCAGTCAGGACTGCTTTTTGAATGGGGTGCAATATAAGACAGCCAATCCGTTGTATTTACATACTTCTTAAAGGTGCATTGAAGAGAGATTAGAAAATGATCATGGAAAAATCAGTTGATGTTTTTTTTATGCATAAAATCATGCAAATGTTATAAGTGGGCCTCAGGAATAAAACTGAATACACAAGAAGATAATATATTTGCACATTAAATACCAACAATACAAATACACATACTGAAAGAATACTGCAAAATTTGGGCATTTAACTGAAATAGCCAGAGTCTAATCTATAGTTGCAGGCAAACGTTTTAATAGCCTTGATCAGACTGCATGTTTTGTTGATGTTCTAACACATCCTCTACAGACAACACACTTAAATATGTTATTCAAACAAATCTAGGTACAATATATTGGAAAAAAAGTTTTATATATCCCTGCTGTCGGAACAAAACCTCCAAAACGGCAACTTCAAAGCAGAAGGACGAAACCTACTTGACTTTTAATGTAATTCAATGGAACTCGACCTTTTTCCAAGTCAATTTGGGCTGTTTCTGTTGGTCTATTCATCATGAAATTTATGGCAACAGCCATTTTCAAATTATGTCAAAAGCTGAAAGATGCAAGGTTTGGGTTCTGACAGCAGTGATATATAAGCTGTTCCCACAAAGTTGGAAGCATAGATTCGTTCATCAAACTGCCAGAGAAGCATTAATTCACAGAATATATTTCCATATGATGGACGAGTCTGGGTTTGGTGAATGCCAGGATAACATTACCTGCCTGACTGCATTGTACCAGCTGTAAAGTTTGGTGGAGGAGGGATAATGATATGGGGTTGTTTTTCAAGGGTTGGCCTAGACCCCTTTGTTCCAGAGAAGGGAAATCTTAAGCAGATCAAGACATGTTGAACAAATCTATGCTTTCAACTTTGTGGGAACATCTTATATATTGCTGCTCCATTTTTTCTCAATTTTAGTGATTTTTCAGAGGTGCATCTCAATAAGAGGTGTGTCTCAATACTTATTTTCACTTAGAAAATCAACAAAACATGACCAGGGGTACCAAGGTAAGTCAGTGGGAAGGAAGTCTAAAAGAACCTTTTAATGGAAGAAATGTTTAATGTCTGCAATGATTAAGATCTAGTAGGCAGTGGTAAATCTATTCTATGTCAATTTAAATGAATGGTACCTTTAATACAGGTTCTTGCAATGATTTGGTGCAAAGTAGAGCTACTACAAACCCTCTTCATCAGATAAGGAACACATTCTCAAACAGGAATTCCATATTTTTCAAAATGTCTGCGTAAATAAAAGGCTGACATTTAAACAAAGTCATTCAGGCTGATTTGCTGTGAAATGCTCCATTCTAGAGAAACTTGTATTGTTCTGTATTGTTCACAGTGGTGGTGATAGGAACCAGACATCAGAAGCGTTTAAACCTCTAAAAGCTCCCACATGGAAAATTATAACATGAAATGGTTAAGAAAATGCTGCTGTCTGAGACCAGTTTTGCAATACTTTTGAGAATATTTTGGTCAAAAAATCATTTTTTGATCTATTTATAGTGGAGAGGATCAAAGTTAAAAGTCTCCAAAGCAAATCATTTTCAACAGACATTGCACAATACATGTAAAAATTCATAAGACACATTGGTTGTATTCAAAAAATAAATAAAACGACTACATTTGTGCTGTAAAGACTGCCCCCAGTTTCTCTCACCACTGCTGTAAAGAAATTCAATTGAGGAAGTTCTTGTAGGGCGGCACGGTGGCGTAGTGGGTAGCGCTGTCGCCTCACAGCGAGGAGGGCCTGGGTTCGATTCCCCTGCCGGGTGACCGGGGTCCTTTCTGTGTGGAGTTTGCATGTTCTCCCCGTGTCTGCGTGGGTTTCCTCCGGGTTCTCCGGTTTCCTCCCACAGTCTAAAGACATGCAGTCAGGCCAATTGGACGTGCTAAATTGCCCCTAGGTGTGACTGTCTGTGTCTGTCTGTCTGTCATGCGATGGACTGGCGACCTGTCCAGGGTGTATCCTGCCTTTCGCCCGAAGACTGCTGGGATAGGCTCCAGCTCCCCCCGTGACCCTGATGGAGAAGCGGCTTAGAAAATGGATGGATGGAAGTTCTTGTACAATGAGCCACTTCACATCAGACCACTCTGAATGACTTTGTTCACGTCTCAACCACTGAATTATGCAGTAATGTTGAAAAACTGGTGGAAATATCCTTCAACATCAGCCTAATATTGATTGGTGGTGGAAAGTTTGGTTTGGGAGGAATAAAACGCTGATTACAGAACTAAAGCACCAATAAATTATCTAGCGTTGCATGTTTTGAGTAATACTGAGTAGCTCGTGCCTTACGGGGTTTTTTCAGGATGAGAGATGGCTATGTTAGATAGCTGTGCATTTTGCCAGAAACCACATAATAGCTCAGAGTCTGAAGTGGGATGTGACTGATCCTGATGCTAACAGATGACAGTGGAGCTAATGAAACTTGTTTTCAGTGGAAACATATAGTTCAGATCACTGTACTTAAATTGGAATAAAAGTCAAAGCGTCTGTATGTATCTCTCTGTTGGACCGTCCAGGCCAGTGGCACTAAGGATTGGCCAAACTAGCGCACAGTGCAGCCACATCCATTAACAAAGCCTGAAGTGCATTGAGAAGTCAGGAAACAAACTTATGTTTTTCTGTATTGATCTACATAACAAATACCTTCACTGACAAATGCATTATTTTTTATTGGGCTTTACTGCATATGCATTTATTAGTGTCTCTTCCAATGTTACATAGTAATCCAAATAGGTAGCCTAACAAACTACTTAGATGCTAGTGGTTGGAATAGCATGTCTTGAGAGCAAAAACACAAAAGCAATAACAAATAAACATGCAAATTGTATTGTCATATATATATATATATATATATATATATATATATATATATATATATATATATATATATATATATATATATATATATTATTCATCGTTTTTGGTATGGGAGCAATTTTTTATCTTTTTTTCTAATCTAATTTTTAATGGATTAATCACTGTCTGAGTATCTAAACCTGGATTGATCAAAGCCTAAGTGTCTAAATCTGATTAATCACAGCCTGAGTATGCAACCCTGGATTAGTCACAGCCTGAGTGTCTAAACATTTACATTTACATTTATAGCATTTGGCTGACGCTCTTATCCAGAGCGACTTACAATTTGGTCATTTTACACAGGTAGGCCAAGGTGGTGTTAGGAGTCTTGCCCAAGGACTTTTATTGTAGTGTAGGGTGTTTGCCCTGGTGGGGGATTGAACCCCAGTCTACAGTGTAGAAGGCAGAGGTGTTAACCACTACACTATCCCTGGATTAATCACCGCTTGAGTATCTCAGTCTAGATAAATCACAGCCTGAGTATCTAAACCTGGATTGATCAAAGCCTAAGTGTCTACATCTGATTAATCACAGCCCGAGTATCTGACACTGGATTAATCACAGCCTGAGTATCTAAATCTGGATTAATCATAGCCTGACTATCCAAACCTGGATTAATCACAGCTTTTGTATCTAAACCTGATTAATCACAGCCTGAGTATCTAACTCTGGATTAATCACAGCCTGAGTATCTAAACCTGGATTAATGACAGCCTTAGTGACTAAACCTGGAGCAATCACAGTCTGGGTATCTAAACCTGGATTAATAATAGCAGGTTTAGACACTCAGGCTGTGAAAAATCTAGATAAAATACTCAGACTATGGTTAATCTAGGTTAACTAATCCCCAAATAAACAACTTTGTCTACAAGGATTTTCTGCAATTTTGCCTCCAGAAATATACATTATTTTTGAGACATGATTAACCACTTGCTAAAATTAACCACTCACTAAAACTATCATAAAACAATGTGTTAATCACGGCACTACTCTACAGTTGCTGTATTTACATACCTAACCCTAGTGACTGACCCTGGTCCTGGCGTCCCACTGCACATTTTAGTGTTTTTCCTGCTCTGACACCCACTTTAACTCAGGAAGGGCTTGTTAACTTTCTTTCTTGTTGAATTAGGAGTGCTAAAGCAGAAAAGCACCAAAATGTGCAAAGCAGAGCTACTCCAGTACCATAAATGGCCCCAGTCTACATGTAAAAAATGATCTACTGAATTCTGTGCTGACTTTTGTGGCAACAAATGCTCTGTTGCTAAGGTAACAGTGGTCTGTAGCCTACTTGACCCACTTTCAAGCCTTTTTCAGCCAAGGTTGACCAAAAAAATTCTATTAGCTTCCATAAAATTAAGCCTATTGATGAATGTGTACCTTCAGAGAAAATTCACAGTTTGCCTTCTTGCTTTTGCACCTCCATATTTAAATGCAAAAGGTTGTCCTCTGAAGAACCGCTGTTTTCTTTACTTTCATCACAGGCAAGAGCTTTCATCCTGCCGCTGGCATTGACAGAGTAGGTGCCAACTTCCCCTGTCCAGAAATAAATACTTGTGCTTTATGGCTGTTTGTGTTGTAGAATCACCTTTGTGAATGCTGGTTAAGACAGAGTCCTCAAAGGTTTCGAAAAGCAAGCCAATGTCAATCTAACAGTTCTTACATAAAACCATTGCATTTACATGTATGTGTTTAGTGATTGGTCTTATTCACCTTAACTTATAAACAAAAACTGGTTCAAAAGACAAATATAAGCTACAGTATGTGCACAATGTATTCAAAGTTCAATACTTTTTTCAACACTGCAAGCAGTTTCACAGTTTGCCAAAAGCTTGAACAAAGGATGGCTAACCGCAGAACAGTAGCTATGAAAGAATGCATTTGTGTGCTGGGCATGAATAGGTCAATTCAGCACTCTACTTTTTCAACACTTCTGACTGCTTATTTAACCCCTTAAATGGCCAGGGCCCACTGGCAGGCCCAGAGTTTTATTGTATTAATTCTATAACCCAAGAAAACCAGTTTGCACTGAAGTCCCTGTAAATGTTGAATAATACGCCTTAGTATGTAATAAGCCTAGGATTTTAAAGGGGTTAAATTGGTTAATTCTATGTTTCTGCTGTATTTTGCCTACCGTCCATAAATATTTGGACATCAACAAAAAATGTGCGATTTTAGCTGTATAAGAGAGCATATCGGAGTTTAAATGAAATAATGAGCATGAGCTCAAAGACTTTCGGGATTAATTTGTTGGTCTTTACTCTAAATCAGGTGAATGATGTAGGTATTACAACTATTATCATACACAGCCTTCGTATTTTTAGAGGTTCAAAAGTATTTGGACAAATCTTATTATAAATGATCTTGTCATTTTAATACATAATACATCTTTCAATATTTTTTGAAGTCAATGACTGCCTGAAGGCATTTTTCCTGAAAACAATATACTTTTTCCATCCATCCATGCATCCATTTTCTAAGCCGCTTCTCCGTCAGGGTCGCGGGGGGGTGCTGGAGCCTATCCCAGCAGTCTTCGGGCGGAAGGCAGGATACACCCTGGACAGTCCATCGCAGGGCAGACAGACAGACACAGACAGTCATTCACACACTCACACCTAGGGGGAATGTAGTATGTCCAATTGGCCTGACTGCATGTCTTTGGACTGTGGGAGGAAACCGGAGAACCCGGAGGAAACCCACGCAGACACGGGGAGAACATGCAAACTCCACACAGAGAGGACCCTGGTCGCCCGGCCGTACATACTTTATAAATGTTGATTTAAACATTCATTAACATGTTATGAAGTTTGTGTGAGACGTTATGAATGTTTTATGTAGACACCCTTCAAGTAAAGTGTTACCTGAGATACTGCATATCATATTGGTTTTATCATGGCAATCCTATGAGGAGATGTGTCAAGAACTTTAGTCTTTCTCAATCAAGTGAAGATGCAACTTAAGTGCAAACCAGAGATGTAACTGACACTCAGTAATCAATAAAGGCACATTTCACAAATGCATGTTCAGGATCAGGTTCCTCTATCTGTATAGTTGCTTGCGCAAGTAAAAGCACATCCTAGAGAAGTCTGACAAATATGACCAAGAACATGAGTCAAGAATGTGTCTGTTCTCTTCAAGCTCCTCATAATTTATTGCGCTCCTTTCGCCTCTTCCAGACTGAATGCAGATGCATCAGAAATTCAAACACAGATTGAATCCATGACCGAAGATGGTTTGTTATCTTGTATTCTATCTGGTTGGTTTCATTCAAATGACTCCCTTCCGCAAAGTTAGGCTGAGAAAAGCCAAGTTGTAACAGCTATGAATCCCCTACTTGTGGCCCACTCCATGAAACTAAAATCATCTGCACACCAGCAACAAGCTTCAAAATAAACTGTTTACATTGAAAATAGGCCACAGCACCAGGCAAATGCTCATAAATAATGTTTTCTTAGCTGTTCTGATAGAAGCGTGGGATAAATGTTGCTTTTATGTTGTTGACTTTGAACCATCTGCGAATCAACAAATGGATGATGGAGAGTTCGGCATTTACAAAGTTATTATCATTGTTTTAGATTGGTTTATTTTTGATTTACCCAAAATGATTTGATGGCATGCTGTTTGAGCACATGGAAGTCATGACGAGCTAACCTGACCCAAAAGTCTTTTCCACCATGTTTTTCCAGGATAAGAGTACTTTTTCACTTGTAAATGACAAACTGTGGTCATTTGCTGAGTTTATTGATGCCTTTGGGATTTTAAATGTAAAGATGTGAGATGAATTCATGCTACTATCTAGGCCGTACACTAACTAAAGGCCATTCATGCACATGGTGGGCAAAATGTATTGCCTGAAAATAGTCCCAACAAGAGATGTCTCAGGACTCCCAAGTGACACAAGCCAGAGGTCTTCAAATTTAGACAATTTTAACCCCTTAAATGGCCAAGGCCCACCAGCATGCCCAAAGATTATTAATTATTATATATTCGCTTCCATAAGCTAAAAATAGCTCAACCAGTTTGCACTGAAGTCTCTGTAGTTACTGAATAATAAGCTTTTGTATGTAATTAGCCTGAAATTCTAATGTTTTTTTTTAGGTCCTGGATTTTGAAATCACTGTTTGTTAACAGAAATACTTGTACCATACCCCATATAAAAATCTGATATATGATTATATATGGCTTTCAAATATATGACATATTTTAGCATATATAGATTACCAATTTATATATTTCACATATGGACATGTATGTGATACATATCCCAACTTATTTGAAATTGGCAATTTTCAAACATTGGACATATACTTTAGCCATATGTCTGTATGTCTGTATATATATATATATATATATATATATATATATATATATATAATACATACACTATATTGCCAAAAGTATTCACTCACCCCTCCAAATCATTGACGGCCCTGCACAGAGATCTGACCTCAACCCAATTAAACACCTTTGGGATGTATTAGAGCAGGCCTTCTTGTCCAACATCAGTGTCTGACCTCACAAATGCGCTTCTGGAAGAATGGTCAAAAATTCCCACAAACACACTTCTAAACTTTGTGGAAAGCCTTCCCAGAAGTGTTGAAGCTGTTATAGCTGCAAAGGGTGGGCTGACATCATATTAAACCCTATGGATTAAGAATGGGATGTCACTCATTCATGTGCATGTGAAGGCAGAGGAGCAATTACATTTGGCAATATAGTGTATATAACACATGTATGTGTCTAATAATATATTATAAAAAACATTTTTTCTAGATGGATTACTCATATATGCTAACTTGTACAACATAAGGTATTTATGTACTTTATTTATTTCTTTCACATACTAGTTATTGAGGAAATTAAAATTGCATAACAGATACATAAGGCATGCACACTGCAGTAAAATTATTAAAAATCATTTAAGCATTAAATACATGTAAATATTGTTTCCTGACACATGCATTAAAATATTTTAATATTTATAAGTAAACAGATAGCATAGTCACAATTGTCTTTATACTGCTATGTATTTATCAGACATATTTGTCCAATATTTGACTCTTACATAATAAGTTTGATTTATATAGCACCTTTCACAAACCCAAGGATACTTTACATAGTATCAAAAAAAAACTCGAAAACTACAGAGAAGAAAAAATGAAGGTTTTTAGCTGAGATTTGATGGAAGACAGAGAAGAGCAATAACGAAGAGTGAAAGGTAGAGAATTCCAGAGTTTGAAAGCAGCAACACTGAAAGATCTGCCACCCATAGTAGAAAGTTTGTTGAGGGAACTGTGAGGAGTCCAGAATTAGAAGATTGGAGAGCACGAGAGGGACAGTATAAAGAAATGAGATCAGAAAAGTATGTCGGAGCCAGACCATGTAAAGCCTTGAAGGATTTTGTACCTAATCCTAGAACTAATAGGAAGCCAATGCAACTGTCGAAGAACAGGAGTGATATGAGCTGTGCGCTGGGTGGAGGTAAGAACCCTGGTTGCTGAGTTTTGGATGTACTTGAGATCATTGATCAGTTTAACTGGAAGGCCATAGAATAGTGAATTACAGTAATCGATGTGAGAGAAGATGAAGGCAGTGGTCAACTTTTTAGCGTCAGTGTCACTGAGCATAGGGCATAAGCGGGTCTAAGCCATATGTGAAGACTTCCTTAGGCCCATTTAGGGGATCATGCCCCACTAAACCAACTATTTTTGTCCATGCTTCTATAGTGGTAGATGAGAAAAAGCAATGAAGGTTAAATTAAACTTCAATTAAAAGGCTACACTGATTAATATAGTAGGGTTTGAATACGTCACTCTGTACTGGCTGTACTTTGGATGTGCTGTACATTGTTGGAAGACATTTAGTGATATGCTATAAATATGGCTTTTGGTGCACTCTACCAGCCTGTGACAGGCCCTTAGTAGTTTTTAGATGCTTTAGCTCTGGCATCCAGGTTACAGCTCCTGGAGGTTTTCGAACACACTTTGTCCAACTCAGCAGTTAGCAGGCTTAGTTGGTGTGTTTGAATTGAAAAATCCCTGAACTATTGTGACATGATTCCCACACATTGTCTATGTGTTGACCCTGTCATGGGGCAATTTGATTTCCAGCAATACTACAGCCGTCTATGGCCAGGAGATGAAGAGCACATAACTTGCTTCACTCCGCATTGCAAACACAGGCATCTGATAGCTGATGTAACATGATGTGATGTGATGACAGTTAGTGTTCTCCTCCAAATGCGTTGAGCTGTCCAGTGACATTCTGTTAGCAGCAACCCCAACAGATGTGGCCTTTCAGATGTCTCAGAAGAAGCATGTGTAAGCCTTCACCATCCTATCTTGGTAATATCATGTGATACTTGACTTGCAAAAGGAAAAGGATATGACTAAATTGTGAGGAAAGCTATAAAATTGTAAAAAAAAAAAGATAAAGTATGGTGTATTAATATCTCAGCACATAGTTTTCAAACTGAGTTCTGCCCATGTTTGCTACCCATCTGTCTGGGCCACAGTCCTGTTTGGCATTCTGCCTCATTAAACACATGTGATTCAACCCATTAGCTAATTAACATATCCCTCATGATTTGAATTTAGAGCATTATAAGAGAGAAGACATTAATCTCTGCGAAGATATGACCTGGAAGGAACTGAGTTTGCCACCTGTGTATTAGCATATGGTGCTGTCAGAAAAAAAACCTTGTACCTTCAGTTTTTGTTGTTTTTTAGTTTTTGAGATAATTTGAAAATGTCTGTTATTCTTTATATTGTGTGTAAATTTCATGATGAATGGATCAAAAGAAGTGGGCTAAAATTATGTGAAAAAATCTCTGGTTCCATTGACCTACATTAAAAGTAAAGTAAGTTTTTTCTTTCTCCTGTAAATGTACTACTTTGGAGATATGAGGATTTGAACCGACAGCAGCGATATGTGTGTCTGGGCTTTTAGAGCATATCTTTGTTAGCATCATCCTGTATCCTGAGCTAAACAGTTCAGTCTTCAAATGAATTTGGGTCCCATGGGAGATTGGGCAACCTTGGCCACAATGCTCAATTTTCCCTGTAGTGAGTTTTCAGGCTAAACAGGAAGTGCAAACTTATAATGTCAGTGTCAATGTGAGTCCCAGGCTAAATCTAAGTCCAGTTCAGATGGGGTCATGTGAATGTCTCAAACTTTCGGTCTTTACATTTCATACCTATCAGTATGCTGACAGTATGAGTCATTTGAGAAGCTTGACAGGCCTATAATCCATATGTGTAAAGCATCTGAGTGTAGGAATGCTGACAAAAGTGAGAACTCATCTCTTTTATAATGGGCCCATACTGCATTAAGTAGGACATGGAGACCAAAGACTGACCTTTTCCTCAGCAGTTTTATACCAGGAAGCAGCATAGCCTGTAAAAGTTCACTTTATTTTGCTTTCATCTATGAAGTAAATAAAAATTAAATATTGCCTTTGCAAGAAAACCTTGCAATTCCTTCTTTACGCCCTTTCAAGCAAAAACTGGCCTTTAAAAT
This sequence comes from Pygocentrus nattereri, assembly GCF_015220715.1. Classification (NCBI taxonomy): domain Eukaryota; kingdom Metazoa; phylum Chordata; class Actinopteri; order Characiformes; family Serrasalmidae; genus Pygocentrus; species Pygocentrus nattereri. Next base: position 31,606,013 of record NC_051224.1, read on the forward strand.
TATACCATAAGGAATGGATTAATAGTGCCCTGCGATGGACTGGCGACCTGTCCAGGGTGTATCCTGCCTTCCGCCCGAAGACTGCTGGGATGGGCTCCAGCACCCCCCGCGACCCTGACGGAGAAGCGGCTTAGAAAATGGATGGATGGATGGATGGATGGATGGATGGATGGATGGATGGAATGGATTAATAGCAGTAGTCCAAATTTATCCAGAGATCAGTAACTTACAGCACAGTTAAGAATGTTTTCCCTTCTCTTGCAAAGTTACTATTTTGGAGATACAAGCTTTTGTTGTGCAACAGCAACAATGCATATATATATATATATATATATATATATATATATATATATATATATATAAGGATCCATGGATCCAAAAGTTGGAGAAGCAAAACAGATCATCTCCAACTGCACATAGTCAGTGATCATACACTTCTTGCTCCAGTTCTTGATGTGTTTCAGCTGTTGTTAACACAGAGCTTGGTGGGGTGCCCATTTTACTGGCCATGTGTAACAAGCAGTTCTTGGTTTCCAGTCAAGGTGTCTGTCATTACGGTCTCTGGCAAGCAGGAAGGAACCTTTGGGTTGTCCCTGTTGTCAGCACAGTTTTCCATGTAGCCCTCACCAAAGAGGGAATGAGCTAATGCCAGTCGCTCACTTCCTCTCTCGACAGAGCCAGATGTTCCGCCATACACAATGCAGTACTGCGACCTGCAGGATGATGGTGGAACTACAACAGCAGTTCGAGGTTCATATGGCAGCCAGTATTGGGTTTTTCCTGGGAAGTGCCTCCAGTTCTCCAGAAAGTATTGACCACTTTGGGGCACATTCTTGCTACATTAACCCTCCTGCTGTGCTGTCCCAGTCTTACTAATCTCCAATCAAGTTCTGGACCTCTACAGTAACTGTTCTGCTAACTAGACCTTAAAATAGCCTTGGTCCCTAAAATAAACCTATACTTCTGCACCAACTGACCTGCTCTTCAAGCATAAACATAGCTTTATTAGTCTTCAAAAGGATCTCATAGTTTTATTTCGGCTGTCCTGCTCACCAGTCCTAAACACAACTTTATTAATTTCTATTATAATCCCATAGTTCTATACCAACTGTTCTGCTAACAGCTTTATTAACGTTTAAAATGACCTATTACTTTAATAGACTATAGAGCTAGTCAAACCTAAACTTTTTTTTTCTTTATCTCCAGTATAATCGCATAGTCCATAGTTGTATGCTTAAACCTAAACATCACATTTGTTATCGTTGCGTGTAAGCACGTATTTTGGTGTGTGTGTGTGTGTGTGTGTGTGTGTGTGTGTGTGTGTGTCTCTCTCTCTCTCTTTGTCTCTTCCTTCACAGAGGTACCTGCTCTGGAACCAGTCATGTGAGAACCAATCAGAGGCCTGGCTGGTGCAGTTGGACGAGGAGCCTATGTTTTATAAGATGCCTTCCAGAAGGCTGAAGAGAGAGAGGTGCTATTTTAGTTTGATTTTAGTCTCTTGTGTTGGGAGTGTGCTTTGTTTTAGGTATTTTGCCAGAGCTTCTTTTACCTTAGTTTGTAAGACGTTGTCTTTAATGTTAGGAGACGTACTTTAGTCGTGATATTTTACCTGCACACTTTTAACTTTGTTAAAAGATTGTTTGTACCACCTGGGGCTTCAAACAGTTGAGGGGCACGCCTATACATTCGCACCACATAGATCTCTACTCTGTCTAGCTCCCTAGGTCAGAGGACTGGCACTGCCACAGTACTTCTGATTACTGGCTAGTGAAGTTTAGAGTAATTAGATTTGGTTTCCTTTTGTTTTAGATTAGCTAAATATTTTTTGTTTGAGTAGGCGAGCGTGGTTAGGTTTTGATTTGTTCTTTTCTTTGTTGCAGTCCAATATGATTCTTGGTACTGGGTATCACAGCATTCCTGTTTTATTGTGGTTTGTTTTAATACAAATGGCTTCAAAAGCTCTATATTGGTCTGTTCCTCATGCTTCCGTTCCATTCTCGCCAATTTAATATTTTAATGCCACATGTTACTAATCCCCCATATCTTCCAAAGGGAACCTTATATCTCTATATAGCAGAAAACGCTATATGTGGGCCAAGTGAGTTTAATGCTGTAGACTGTAGTGAATGGAATTTTACAACATGGAACATGGAAGCATCTCCACTTTTTCAATATTTTACAAGAGATATTTCCAAATGGCTTGCATTAGAATAAAGCAGAATTTATGTAATATCCATTTTACCATTTTTCCCAGCACGCTCAACCCTTACTGGAAAGACCTCTTTTAAAATTCCCATCAGAAGACCCAGTTTAGCATTTAGGATTAGTGATGTTTGCCTTCAGCTTCAGGTTCCTCCTCTCTGTTCATGCTCCTGTTTCCCTGTAATGTAGTGTCATTTTAACACATTGTTCTCTCTTTGCTCTGGGTACGGAAGGAGCCCAAAGGGAGCTATGTGACTCCTCTGACATCACAACTTGAGATTTTGCCAAAAGGCTTCATAAATTTTACTTTATAAGCTACAGAGGGATTTGGTACATTTCATCCTTGCTGATGAAGCCATAAAACTATACAGTATTAGAAATATTGAATAATGAAATATTAGGCCAAAGGGAAATTAAAAGGACAGAATGGCCATTCTGTGGCTGTGGGTATATACCAGCAGTATTTACCCCCTGCCTAAAGACTTGGCCACAGAATTCCACATGAAATACATTTACGTTTAGGCTGGTTTATTGGTTGGCATGGTACATTTGCAGTGCCAAAGTTTGGTAACATTAAAGAATAATAAATATGAAACTGAACATTGTACTGTTGAAATAAAACAATATTTAGCTTCATTACTGCAAGCCATGATGAATGACTTATAAATAAAAAATATTACAAAGTAATGTTTTATTCATATCACTAATACAGCAACTGTGCCTTGCAGGAGCTACTTGTAAAGGTTTTGAAGAGAACTTTGGGTGTTACTGCAGCTGAATGTATTCTAAATAAATACTTTTAAATAATCCCAATCATTGGGAAATCTCAAGTTCAGTCCAGGTCATGCCACAGCCATCTAAGGTCAGGGTTGCTAGCCAACATGGGCGTCTGTGAGGAGAGAGAAGATGCTAAAGAGCTTGCGTGGATCAGATGTTGATGCTTCTAGTTTCCCTCTGTAGAAAGATGACTTTGCAGCAGTAACTTCAAGTAAGAACTTGGAAAGGAGAGATTGGTCGGAGTGAAGATCCGAGTCAAGCTGTGATTTCCTCCACCTTCTCTCAGGCTTCCTTAGTTCTTGCCGGTTGCTGCGCAGGACACCTGATCTTGCTGGCCTGAAGGAGAGAGGACACAAAGTTAATTGCAGATTAGAGTGAAGAAAGGAAAGCATCTGTATTCAGGGAGTGAGTGATTCAGTGAGCTGTGTTCAGTGAGAGGGAGGAAAATGAAGCAGGATGGGGAAGAATGGTCAGGATAGTTTAAGCGATAGATGAGGAAGGAGTGGAGTGTAGGTTGTGTCTTGGAGAATGAGAGAAGTGAAAGGCAGAGGACAGGGCTGTTGGAGTCACTGAGTTCATGGGAGTAATCCAGGTCGCCGTCAGAAAGTGCAGTGAATGGAAAGATGCAAGGGCTGAAATGAAGTCTGTCTTCTGCATAGCTGATTAATGATTCCAAAGCCCACCTGCCACCCTGGTCTGAGATTCTGATGACCGTGGGGGATAGGTAAGGTTACTGGAATTACAGGTCCTGTGACAATGAGTGGTTCTACATGATCTGTGGGATGAGTGAAAAGGTATTGTAAAGCACATGATGGACGCAACAGGAGTAATTAGGACATAAAGAGGTAATGAAGGATAATGAAGTGATACTTAGCCAAAATTAAGCAGACACATCTCAGTTGAAGATGGATGAGAGCTGCTACAGACCACTAACACTTAACAATACAGACCACTAGGCTTGTCTGTAGCAGAATACCCCCTCAATTTATCAGCCTTGTGACTGATAGCCCAGCCCCTACAGTTCACACCACTGGCTAACCCGAAACCACACCTGAAACTAGTAATTACAGTTAAGCGCTAGGTTTGCAACCCCAATTCCAATGAAGTTGGGACGTTGTGTAAAACATAAATAAAAACAGAATACGATGATTTGTAAATCCTTTTCAACCTATAATCAATTGAATACACTACAAAGACAAGATATTTAATGTTCAAGCGGATAAACTTTATTGTTTTTCGCAAAATTTTGCTCATTTTGAATTTGATGCCTGCAACACATTCCAAAGAAGTTGGGACAGGGGCAACAAAATACTGGGAAAGTTGAGGAATGCTCAAAAAACACCTGTTTGGAACATTCCACAGGTAAACAGGTTAATTGGAAACAGGTGAGTGTCATGATTGGGTATAAAGAGAGCGTCCCTGAAAGGCTCAGTTGTTCGAGGTTCACCACTTTGTGAACAACTGCGTGAGCAAATAGTCCAACAGTTTAAGAACAACGTTTCTCAACGTGCAATTGCAAGGAATTTAGGGGTTTCATCATCTACAGTCCATAATATCATCAAAAGATTCAGAGAATCTGGAGAAATCTCTGCAAGTAAGCAGCAAGGCAGAAAACCAACATTGAACGCCCGTAACCTTCGATCCCTCAGGTGGCACCGCATTAAAAACCGACATCATTCTGTAATGGATATTCCCACATGGGCTCAGGAACACTTCAGAAGACCATTGTCAGTGAACACAGTTCGTCGCTCCATCTACAAGTGCAAGTTCAAACTCTGCCATGTAAAGCAAAAGCCATATATCAACAACACCCAGAAACACCGCCGGCTTCTCTGGGCCCGAGCTCATCTGAGATGGACTGGCACAAAGTGGAAAAGTGTCCTGTGGTCTGACGAGTCCACATTTCAAATTATTTTTGGAAATTATGGACGTCGTGTCCTCCAGGCCAAAGAGGAAAAGGACTGTCTGGATTGTTTTCATTGTTATCAGCGCAAAATTCAAAAGCCAGCATCTCTGATGGTGTGGGGGTGTGTTAGTGCCCATGGCATGGGTAACTTGCACATCTGTGAAGGCACCATTAATGCTGAAAGGTACATACAGGTCTTTTTCAGGGACATCCCTGCTTATTTCAGCAAGACAATGCCAAGCCACATTCTGCATGTGTTACAACAGCGTGGCTTCGTAGTAAAAGAGTGTGGGTACTAGACTGGCCTGCCTGCAGTCCAGACCTGTCTCCCATTGAAAATGTGTGGCGCATTATGAAGCTCAAAATACAACAATGGAGACCCCGGACTGCTGAGCAACTGAAGTTGTATATCAAACAAGAATGGGAAAGTATTCCACCGTCAAAGCTTCAACAATTAGTGTCCTCAGTTCCCAAACGCTTATTGAGTGTTGTTAAAAGGAAAGGTGATGTAACACTGTGGTAAACATGCCCCTGTCCCAACTTCTTTGGAACGTGTTGCAGGCATCAAATTCAAAATGAGTGAATATTTGCAAAAAAGTTTGTCCGTTTGAACATTACATATCTTGTCTTTGTAGTGTATTCAAATGAATATAGGTTGAAAAGGATTTGCAAATCATCGTATTGTTTTTATTTGTTTTACACAACGTCCCAACTTCATTGGAATTGGGGTTGTACAAGACAGCATTGTAACTAACAGAGTCTAAGCTAGAGAAAGTCTCAACTCGGAGCCAACCAGCAGAAAGACAATATTCAATTAGAGGACAAGCACAATGATTCAACTTTGTTAAAACATGTTGCAGGCATCACATTTAAAGGAAAACCAATGAAGTTCATAAGGTAAAACATAATGTTGTGCTTTGGCACAATTTAACTAATCTCAGCTTTGTTTTATTAGTGTTACACATACTGTGCTACCTTTTTGGGACATGGGATTGTGTAAAGGAGTAAATGTAAAAAAATCATGTTGCCTCCTGTCTGTCCTCTGGATGGCACTATAGCATAAAAAGTGTGTCCAAAGCCCATGGAGGCCTAAAACAGCAGCCACAACAACCCATGATTCATTATAAAAAGGTTCCGTGTGCGTATTGCTTGAATGTATGTGTGCGTGTAGCGTGTTCACCCAGCTCCACACCATTTTATACCTCCAAGTTGCACAGTAGATTGTTTGTGTTTCCTGCTTCAACTCAGCAAAGGCTAGATAGTCACCTGACACACTGGTGTGTCCAAGTCCAGCTATGCAGGAGTATGGCGGAAAACAGTTCTGTCCAGATGAGTGGCCAGGCAAAATGGTCAGTACAAACTAAAATCTTACTTATTTCAAGATTAATTTGCAAAAACATCATTTATTTTTATTTAATACATTTTCAAAATTTATGTATTTTTGCATGGCAGTCCAGGTAAAAATCAATCAAACCACACTTGTTCTGAGGTAAAACCAACAAAATACAGATAGCTTACAAAATTAAAATTTATTAAATTTCTTTCTTTCTGTTTCTTCATCTATTTGCAACTCCAGTGCCTATTTCATTTTTTCAGAGTTAAACAGTGCCATTTAATGCATACAAGTTTCTTATAGGTGCAATGTTTATTCCATCCATCCATTTTCCAAGCCCCTTCTCCATCAGGGTGCTGGAGCCTATCCCAGCAGTCCTCGGGTGGAAGGTAGGACACACCCCGGACAGGTCGCCAGTCCATCGCAGGGCAGACATACAGACACAGACAGTCACTCACACTCAGGGGCAACGTGGCATGTCCAATTGGCCTGACTGCATGTCTTTGGACTATGGGAGGAAACTGGAGAACCCGGAGGAAACCCACACAGAAACGGGGAGAACATGCAAACTCCACACAGAGAGGACCCCAGTCACCCGGCCAGGGAATCGAACCCAGGCCCACCTTACTGTGAGGCGACAGTGCTACCCACCACACCACCGTGCCGTCGCAATGTTTATTCTTATGCATAAAACAAGTAGTGAAGTGCAGATAATTACTACAAACATCTATAAGATCATACCTCAGAAAACCGTAAGGCTGAATGGGAGTTATTTAAATTTGCCTTTTACATCCAAATATTGCATTTTATATCCAGTATAAATTGGGCCCACATGGCTGAATTCGTTAGACTGTGCTCTGCAGTGCAGACATTATTTTAAGACCTATGTACTGCAGTTTGTAGGGAGAAAGGAGCCATTTGAGATTCTGCCTAAACGGTTCACAGAGGAGTTATGTCACCTTACCTGAACACTGCATGCTGATTTGCTGAATGGATTTATGAGGTTCTGTTGGTAGACATTGCTGGCATTTGACTGTTTCTGCTGTAAAATGTAAACTTGCAATGCTTTGACAATGTACAATAATGGCTTTTGTGACTAAACCCATTTAAGGTATAGAACGCGCTGTTTATTAAGAATAACTCATCACAGTCAGCTTTTTTTTTAAAGGATGGTGTTTATCATTTTATGCCAATTAACTCTGCTGTAGCTTCAGCTAATGTTCATATCAATCATCAGAATGGAGAAAAAAATGTGACCTTCAGTAATTTTGACTGTTTCATGATTACTGGTGCCAGACTGAGTCTGAGTGTTTCTATAACTGCTGATTTCCTGGGATTTTCATGCACAATACTCACTAGAGTTTACTCAAAATGGTGCAATAAAGAAAAAAAATCATCCAGTAAGCAGGAGTTCTGTGGACAGAAGTGCCTTATTGATGAGAGAGGTCAACAGAGAATGGCCAGATTGGTTTGAGCTGACAAAGGCTATAGTACCTCAGAACACTCTGCACAGTTGTGGTGAGCAGAAAAGCATCTCAGAATTCAAAACACATCAAACCTTGAGGTGGATGGGCTACAACAGCAGAAGGCCAAATTACCTTCCATCTCTGTGTGGGAATTTTGGGGTGTGGAGATCGTAGCCCCACCCTCATCTAGTTAAAGCAGACAATTCCCCAGGGCTAGTGAGGAATGACACAAAACAAACAGTAACAAAACACAACTTCAGCGCAATAAACACAATACACATAAAAGACATAACAAGAAGCTTCATTTTACCAGTAAGCACATTCATTCATATTGGTTTACTATGTTAACTCTTTCTGTCTTTCCCTACAGGAAAAATCAATGTTGTGTTTCTGAATTGATGTGTAGTCAAAAAGACATCAATCCATCTTCTAAGCCACTTATCCTTCTGGGTCACATAGGGTGCTGGAGCCTATTCCAGTGTTCATCGGTTGGAAGGCGGGAAACACCCTGGGCAGGTCATCTGTCCACTTACACATTCACACCTATGGTGGCTATTTAGCATCTCCAATTGTCCTGACTGCATGTTTTTGAAATGTTGGAGAAACCCAAGACATAGGGAGAACATGCAAACTCCACACAGAAAGGACCCTGGTCATCTAGCCAGGTAATCAAACCCAGGCCCTTCTTTCTGTGAAGTGACGGCACCACCCACTGTGAAAATGGAATAAACAAAGAAGCTGTTAGTGTTTCCAAAACAATGTGTGAGTGGCCACCACAGAGCCCAGACCTCAACATCACTGAATGTGCTTGGGATTGTGAGAAGCAAGAAATACAAACAACTTCTAAGCCTGAACTTTACAGCTGTGGGAAAATATCCCTGCTGATTTTCCCCAGGCCAAACAATGGACACATTACATCAGAGGTGGGACCAAGTCACCAAGGTGCAAGTAACAAGTCTCAAGTCTTGACGAGTCCTGAGTCAAGTCCCAAGTCAAGACGGTTGAGTCTCAAGTCAATACAGGCAAGTCTCATGTCAAGCATCAAGTCCTAAATAAGTCAGTGTGCACTTCAACACTGAACACCTAAAATGAGGGTAATAGTACTATAGCCTTTAAATGACTGCATAGTAGTGTGTAGCTGTGTATTAAATGTATTTATTTATTTCACTCTTCCAACGAAATCCATGGTAGACCGAGAACTACAAGAGTTATAATGGTATACACAAAGAGCAGCATCTAAACATAAAATAATTTTAAAAGTACTTTTGAACATGATTTAAAAAAAAATTGAATTTAATTGACAACACAATCTACAACGTCTGAGCTGTTTGTAACTCAAAGTTTATAGAAAAGATGGCAAAATGATGGTGAATGTATGAAGCTGAAGTTGACTTTTTATTTGCCAGCAGCTTCTAATTTCAGTTTTTCGCTCCAACTTCAATGGTGCAGCAGTTATGTTCCAATAAAAAGTCAACTTCAGTCTCATGGTGGATGTTGTGCTTGCTTTACCCACAGAATCTGTTAAAATCTCTCAAACAGAGAGAGCTGTGTTTCTATTGTTTTGCTACCGTGAGGAAAATGGTCAGTTCATCTGGTGAGTTTCTCCCGTAAATGTTTAAGCGACAGCTTACTGGTACCATTCTTGCTTCATGAGTTTCCAGCTTATGGAGGTGAACTTGAACTCTAACGCTTCTCTTGTCTTCCAAAATAAAACCAACCAAGCATAATCACAGTGACAGACATCTGATGACGCTGCTGTATATCAGATTTATGGCAGGAAACGAATCCATTCACATTAAGAGTCATGGAGCTCATTGAAGTCTGAATCTGAGCCTCTGGTGTTGAATTTAAAGTCGAGTCCCAAGTCTTTTCTGATTTTGTTGAGTCGAGTATCATCAAATTCATGACTCACACAACTGCACTAAATATTGAAAAATGTTACATTTAGTTGTTGAGGCTTCTGTATAATCTTCTGTTGTAGGAAGAAAACCTTGTGTCTCCAAAACATGACTTTACAGGAGAAGGGGAAAAAAATACTTTATTTTTAATGGAAGTCACTGGAACCAAATCATTTGGGGTCGTTTCTTTTAGTCCAGGCATTATGAAACTCGCACACAATGTAAAGAGCAATAAGTATTATCAAATGATGTCAAAAACAGAAAAAGGTCAAAAATGGCTGTTTTCTTCTGACATCAGTGATTTTTTTTTTTTTTTTGCTTTTTTCTGATGCTGAAAAATTAACATGTACAGTACTTAATGGCAATTTGGTTGGAGATCACACAAACAAAGCATGTTCCAACTATTGCACAGGCCTCAAAGGGGCAGCACTCTTCTACTTAAATGATTGCATTTAAATCAACTCATTCAGAGTGACTGATTTGATGTGAAATGCTCTGTTCTAAAGAAACTTACTGAGCCAGAACTGTTCACGTGGTTTAATATGAACCAGGCATCTGAAGAGTTTAATGCCTCTAAAAGCTCCCTCATGGAAAGTTTCTACATTATGTGGCTGTGAATTTGTTCCTTGCTGTCGGAGACATTGTTTCACTAAAGTTGTGAGGTAAGGATTTGGCATAAAACTATAATATGTTTCAAAAGCCATCCATGGCAGAGGGGTGTATGTACAACTACGGCCTTGTGAGGCAAAATCAAAGAAAATGTGCTTTTCCAGATTTGCTATTTGACTATGATCAATGTCACGTACAAAACTCAGAAGACACACATGAAGGTTCACTGGTGGTTTTGGATAATAAATAAAATGGCAATATTTGTGTTGTAGACGTTGTCACCCCTGGTTCCTCTCATCACCACTGTAAAGAAATCTGAGTTGGAACATTTCTCTACAATGATTCGTTTCACATTAAATAACTGTGAATGACTTTGTGTCAAGCAAAAATCAATGGAGTTGCTGAGTCTGCAAGCAACCACAGAGCACAAGTTCACCCTCTCAGTAAACTGTAAGAGAAGACATGCACACACTGATGTGCATGTGTATAAAATTCTCTCTCTCTCTGTCTCTCTCTGTCTCTCCCCCCCCCCCCCCCCCCCCCCCCCCCTCCCCCCCTCTCTAAGGTTGCTCATGTGATGGGGTCCCTGAAGTGTAAAAACTGCCCCTGGAGAAATTCTTGAGATGTTTTCTGGGATTTTTCTGGACAATAACTCCAGGCGGGGGGGGAAGAGAGAGATGTTTATATTTTGAACTGAGTGAGTTTCTATGGGTAGCCCAGGCAGACAGTTTTCATTCAGTCACATGACATTGACTTTTTGCTCTCTTTTTTATCATTTTAAAAGTAAAAATAAGTTCACACATCCTCTACAGAGAACACAAAATCTGCTTAATTTAGCTTATTGGTGAAAAAATAAAGCATAAAATGTGCCCTGTGCAAAAGCTATGGCACATTTTATGCTGCATATATATATATATATATATATTTTTTTTTTTTTTTTTTTTTCAATGAATAAATCAAGCTCATGCACCAAATAGGTCAAATTACACCAGACGTTTCCAATCTTATCCTGACAGGACACATGTTGCAGGTTTTCACTCCAAATACAGCAAGTTGGGGCATAATAGAGCCATTATGGTACTATATAGAACCATTTTCTTTACTAAAGAACCCTTTAAGAACTTTTAAGAGCGTAGGGTAGCATTTTAAAATGCAAGCTCATATATATCAAATCTAAATTCACACTTAAACTCCTTAGATTTAATAAATTTGTTGCCAGTGTTTGGAGGGCCTTTCTAAACTCACAACAGCTGTCAACATAATCCTAAAAGAAAATAAGGAAGTGGGTGATGGGAGTCCTGCAGAATTTGGCAACAGTGGTGAGCCACCATACCGACACATTTATTTGTTTTGTTTAAAGGTGTGGTTTTTTGTTTGTTTGTTTGTTTGTTTGTATTAATATAAATGGTGGGTATTTGTGAATGTGTGAAAATAGGTGTAAACTGCTCTGAGGGCTTATAAAAAGGGGGGAAAAAGCCAAAAAAAAGAAGGGGCTCTGTACGATAAGGTCAACCCCTGTAGGCAGCTCAGTTAGCACAGTAAATGCACTTATACCTAACTCTGGTTGCACAAAGTATGAATAGCTCTGGCAACCCAGGTACACCTACAGTTGAAGACTTTATTAATCTTCTACAAAGGACCACAACTGGCATGAGTGAGCATAGGAACAAGACATGGTCATCCTGCATCTGCAAGGCCTCTCCCAAGCAGAGCATTGATGGCAGATGTGCTGAAGCAGGACCAAGCAACTAGTGAGGTTGAGTGAAGCAAACGTATATCTCTATCTACAGCTTCAGTAGTTACATTGTTATTGCATATGTTATTCATGTGTAACTACACAGTTATCAGAGACACAATATAAATTTGGACCAATCAAACGTAATATCAAATTGACACCCCTTTGATAGCAGTCCAGTACTGCTGTTGACTCCAAATGACACATATGTTTTGGCAGGACTTTACAGATCAATAATAAGCAGGTAATAATAGGTTTATACAATGGTAGTAAGTTGTCATTACCTAAAAATGCAAATTTTCTACTTGTTAGTAAACATTCATTCATTCGTTCATCATTGTTAACTGCTTAGTCCAGATAGGGTCATGGTAGCAGTTGAGAGAGCAGAGAATCCTAGACGACCCTGTGCCCCGCAACTTCTTTCAGCTCATTCCCGGGGACCCCGAGCCATTCCCAGGCCAACTTGAAGATATGATCCCTCCAGCGAGTGCTAGGAAGACCCCAGGGTCTTGACCTGGTAGGCCGTGCCTGGGACGCCCCACTGGGAGGCGTCCAGGGGACATCTGGATCAGATGCCCGAACCACCTCAGCTGGCTCAATGCGGAGGAGTAGCAGCTCTACTCCGAGCTCCTCCTGGATGACCGAGCTCCTCACTCTATCAAATATAAATATTATAAATAATAAAAAAAAATTCTCATTATTCCAGTGTAGTTAGGCATACTATTTTAAAGAACCTGATGTGAGATGCAGTAAGAGAAACAAGCAAGTTTGTATTTTACAGTGTGTCTGATCACTTATAAATATAACAGGGAAGAAATGAATAGAACGTGAATTAATATTTTACAGCACTAATACCATATTGTTTCAGCATAACTACCTGTCTAGAGTTATAACTGTAATATTATAAAAAAACACAATGATCAAATCAAGTCAAATCACCTTTATTGTCACATCCCATTTACACAGGTGGAAAGTGAGTGAAAATCTGAGATGCGTAGCCCCCTCATAGAATTTAAATACAAAAAATATATACATATCAAAGAAGAAAAAGATAGCGCACCATTCTCTTAATACATCTAATAGTACAGGGAGCAAAGCTAGTACACCTGGTACACTCTTAAAAATGATGGTTCTATAAGGGTTCTTTAGTAAAGAAAATGGTTCTATATAGAACCATGAACACTCAAAGCACACTGCCTGATTAAAGCATTCTTTGCTGATTCTTTGCTCTCTCTTCTGTGTAGACTAGCTAGGGGTGACGATATGTTTAAATAGATTTTTATTGAGGTAGAGATGGATGAAGTATGGCACAGTACGTGGAACTTAACAAAAAAAAGCCCAGCAGAGGGCAGCACAGTACTGGAAAATGTCCTCTAGTGTGTTCATCCAGTAATTTACTATAGCAAAGAAAGCACATTCAGATGTGTAACTTTTTAAAGTTTTAAAGTTTTTAAAACTTGGAAAATCCACACGTATATGTGAAGATGTACTGAATACATCTAACGAAAATTTCAGAATTCGTCAAATGACATGAGAGACAGAGCGAGAGAGAAGAAAAGAGAATAGGAAGATATTTTAGCAGTCAAAAGGTCCAACCACAATAAAAAGACGCTCTACCTTTCTCTTTCATCCCTTTCAACCTTCACATCAAAGGATGAGGCTAAAAGCAGACACTGACGCTGTCTTTCTCTCTCTCTCTCTCTCTCTCTCTCTCTTCCCTCTCTCTCCAACTCTCTCTCTATCCCCCTTTCTCTCCCCTCTCTCTTTCTTCCCACTCTACCTCTCTCTCTCCCCTTTCTCGCCCACCCTATCTCTCTGCTGGTCTCTTTATGATTTATATGCATTGGCAACCTAGAGGCCTTTCATGTGCTGCTGGAATCTCTCTCTCTCTCTCCCTCTCTCTCTCTCTCTCTCTCTCTCTCTCTCTCTCTCTCTCTCTCTGTCTCCCTTTCTCTATCTATCTATCTATCTATCTATCTATCTATCTATCTATCTATCTATCTATCTATCTATCTATCTCACTCTTCCGCTCACTCTTCCTTTCTCGTTCATTTTTCATCTATTTTCATTTCTCTTTTCTCTCCCACAGTCTCTCTGTTTCTCCTTTTCTCTTGGTTATTTGTGTCTTTGTCTTTCTTTCTCTCTCTCAATCTCTTTATTCTTCCACTTCCTCTCTTTTTTCTCTCTCCCCTTTGTTCTTTCTGCCTTTCTCTCTATCTCTCTCACATCTCTCTCTCTCTCTCTCTCTACACACACACACACACACACTATATATATATATATATATATATATATATATATATATATATATATATATATATATATATATATATATATCCTTATTTCTTTCTTTCTCACCTACACACTATTTCTCTCTATACACCTGTTTCTCTTTTAAACACGCACACACACACACACACACACACACACACACACACACACACACACACACACACACACACAGAACATCAAAATCTTGTTTCTGTGAATTGTCAACCTTACCTAAACTTACTTACTAGCTGAGCCCTGACCCTGACCTCACCTTCACCTTAAAATGTAATGCTTTGCGTGGAAAGATCTTCACAACATGAGTTTGTGAACAAGCCACTCAAAACACACACACAAAGTGTTTCTTAGTGAAATAAGTAGCACTGAATGCTTTTTCCTGACTGAAATTCAGTACTCACTGAATAAAGGATTATAAATGTTATTATAAGGATAATAAAGGGTTCTGATTCTGAACAGTGGACCCATGTGTTGAATCTCCAGAACTGCATCATTACAGACAGCAGCAACTGAGACTCACGACTGAAGAGGTAGGAAATTGAACTCAGTTACATTAAACAATTTATGCAGAACAAATTTATCCCATCTTTCTTCAATTTTTGCTTGCTCTATATTAAACTAAAATAATTTGGTTCAATTCAAGCAGAGATGTTTATTTTTTACTGCCGTAATTCTGCAGCAGGGCTGTTGGTAGCTGTTATGAACAGTGCATGAACAGTCAGTAAGTCATGAGCAGTGAGGATGAACATTGCATATGAACAGCATGGAAAAACAGATGAGGAATCTGTCTGGCTTGGAGAGGTCAAAAAGAAATTACTGGCTTTCTGCTCCTCCATTATCCTGTTTTCTCTCCAACATGGTTTTGATGAAGACCAGGAGACAGCGAGAGAGAGAGAGAGAGAGAGAGAGAGAGAGAGAGAGAGAGAGAATTCAAGTAAACTGCAGAAAAAATGGAAATATAAATATTAATATCTTGAGCACTCATCTTTTATTCTCAGCAACCTTGAAAAGATAACAATTGGCAGTGTTCATGCTACCTGCCTTATAAACTGTCTGAAGTTTTCTTGCAAAAATTTACATTGTTAGGCCAAAAAAGATTTAAACAGCAAAAGCAAATACTGGGCAAAGCCAGTAGGACAAGAAAGGTACAAAGAAAGGCAAAAAAGAGGAAAAAACAAGAGTATATTCCAGACATGTGGACTCAAGTCAGTTACTCTGCCTTGAGTCGCACTAGAGTCACATGTTGACTCAGACTAAGGAGGGGAAACTAAATCAACTTGGGAAAAATCAGAATGAAACTGATTTGATGAGGACTACAAACCTTGATGTGGGTTATAAATAAAACCTTTCGTTTCCTGCCTTATGTATGACTGGATCCCTGGGGGGTTCCTGAAAAATATCCAAGATCACTGGTTGTCCTGTTTCGCCTACAATCTGTGAGCTTCTACCTTTGGTATTTTTCACTAATTACAGCACTGGTCTATCTCAGGGTGGCGCTGTACCAAACTGGTTCATCCAGTTGGTCCTTCATAGTCTAGCAACTGTAACTATGCCCAGGATACCTCTTAGAAACATTATACATCTAAAAACTTGCCCAATTTCCCAACAGTTTGGTGCAAAGATTGAACTGTTACTAATTTCTCAAACTGAAGACACATGAAGAGACCTCAGTGAATGGAAAAGTTCATTAGCAAACTAGAAAAGAGCCTTTCCAAAAGAAGCATTTTGGTGCCATTGAAGCTAGCATCAGTGCCACTATGGTGAGTGAGCTCCTAACCAAAGCTGGAGCAGCCAGTCAACATGGGATCCCCCTGAATACCCAGTGGTATTTCACATACTGACTGTAATACTGTTTTGCCATTTCAGTGGCATCAGGCTTAACAAAGCTTAAAATAAAGAGTCGATAATTGTACAAAATACCCTGGGATACTCAGGGGTGTCATATGTTGGTTGGTTATTCCAGCTTTGGTTAGGTGCTCGCTCATCACTGTGGCACTGATTCTAGATTTAATGGCACCAAAATGTTTGATCTTCTTTTTTTAAAGATGGCAATGAGAATTTGTCAACACGCAGTGCATTGCACCCTACTGAATATGGGGCTGTATCAGAATACACATACTAACCCCTGTCCGCCATCAAAAGCCTACAATGGGCATGGAAGATTCAGAACTGGCCCAGTTTTGGGGCAATGAAAGAAGGTTGTTTGGTCTGATGAGTCCCTTTTTCCTTTATGCTACATGGACACCTGGGTACATGTGCACTGCTTGCCTGGGGAAGTGATAGCACTAGGATGCACTTTGGGAATAAAACCAATCAGAAGAGGCAATGGATCCTCTGGGCAGGAATTCATGTGAATGTACCATTCACCTAAATATCATTGCAGACCAGGTACACCCTTTCATGGCAATGGTATTCCATGCTGACAAAGGTCTCTTTCAACAGAATAATATGCCCTGCCACACTGCAAGCATTGTTCAGGAATGGCTTTGAGGGCCATAATGAAGGTCATTCAAGGTGTTGCCCTCCGCTCCAAATTTGCCAGATATCAATCAAATCGAGTGCTTGTCAGATGTGCTGGAAGTCAGATCTGAAGCTGCTCCACCTCACAACTTACAGTACTCTTGGTGCCAATAATGACAGGGCACTTGCTGTCATTTATTAATTGTTTAATAAATTGTTTAATAAATAATCAAAAGTCACCAGAATTTCAGAAACAGAATTTCAGTTTTTGACATCTGCATTGCTGAAATTTAGATTTCACATAAAGTACTGGAACTCTTTTTTTCTTGGCTCATGCAAAAAAAACACAGAGGAGCTATTTGCCAAACAATCTTCAATGATTCAATGATGCAGAAATATTAAAATAACAGTTTCACTCAAATAATGCCAACATCTGGAAAGAAGCTCCAAAATGTCACTTCCTATCTGCAATGGCTGCCAAATCAGCTTCAACAGTAATAAAGAACACTGTACTGAATATAAACATCTGCTCCAACCATTTAAATCCAAGAGAATGCAAGTTTGTGATAATATTTTTGCCGTCTTGAAGACAAATTTCAGTCTGAACAAAGCTTAACCATCTCCAAACTTCAAGAACATCAATACCGGGCATCATTCTTCCACCACTCAGCATTCAGACCCGAGACTCTGTGATGACAGCTTTGAACTGCTAAGAAACTACATTCACACACCACATCTTTCTTGTCACTCTGACAGAAAAGCCCTCATAGTAAGAAATTCAGCAACTCAGTTGATCCCAGTTGTTTTTTTAAGAAATTTGCAGGGATATTTTTAACATCTCCAAAGTTTGGCCTTAGAAGTTGGTTTGATTTTCTGCTTCTCATGATCCAAATAATCTGATACACTTTTAAAAATGTTGACTGGCCAGTTCAACACCAACAGCTTCTTTGGGGACAAGGTTGTCTTGATCTTCTCACCAGTGTGCTTAGGGTCATTATCTTGCTGTAGAATCCATTTCATCATTCAAATATTTTAGAGAATATATTGTGTGATTCAAATTTTGTTTGTACCAGTATTTGTACAAACTTGCACCATCCTTGACTGATGGTTGTAGACATGATTTGAAGACTCCCTCATATTAACTGAGATCTTACACATTTCTTCTATTGTCTTCGGTTTGAGAAATGACTAATAATTCACTCTTTCCACCAAAATCTTGGGAAATTGGATGAGTTTTCAGATTAACAAATATGCCACAGCATATTGTAAAGTTTCTCAGAGTATCCTGGGCATATTTACAGTTGCTAGAATATGAAGGACTAACTGGGTAAACCAATTTTCTACAGTGCCACCCTGTGCCAGACCAATGCTGCATCTGTAGTTAGTTAAGAATATCAAAGACAGAAGCTCGCCGATTGAAGGTAAAGCAGCTAAAAAATGATCTTTCCCTGAATTTGTGTTTGGGTATCTGTTTTCCCCTATGGGACAGCATAATGTCATAATAAGTTTCTTTTCAGGGACTCCCTAAAATATTTATTTCATGGTCCAGGAGGTCAATTTGGTGTATTTTGCACCTTGCACACTGTTGTCTTTTATTTCTAAAAACTAATCATCACTTCATAAAAACATATGCTACATCTCAGATCTCCAGTTTTCATTTTTTTTTTTTTTTTCTCAGTAACAGCATCTTGGCAGTTTCACATTCCTTCAGACCCACAGCACTGAGGTGTCTTCTCACAGTGGAAGGATGGATAGAAACACTTTTTACTTTTTAGATCTGAAGAAAGAGTGGAGCTTTACTCCTATCTCTCAGAGATTAAAGCTTTAAATGCTGCTTATCTGATAGTGACCGTTTTAGTGCTGTACCAGGTCCTGCTTGGCCTTATAGAGAGAAATCTGACAACATTTTAAATAAAAGGTCCACTGTAGTTGCTTTGTAGGTGCTTTATTATTAGCAGAAATTGATCTGCTAAATCCATCTTAACTTTTTACTAGCCTAACTTAACACTTAATCTAAGACTAACCTCAATTCCAATCTCCAGGTCTAGAGGTATTAGTCATAATTCAAACGTACCAACAAAAATACAAAATCAATTGCATTTGCATTTGATTTGCACTCGTTCTATATCATTTTCTATCATCTGACTCAGGTTGGCATGAACATGTTTCTTTTCTTTTGATGGACAAAATATGAAGACATGCCCAAAACGAGACTGCAGCTTTTCATGAAGTTGAAATCATAATCAAAAATCCCTGGTGAAGGTTTCAACAGAATTGATCTGCTTGTTTCAATGAGAAAGCAGTGATACATAATTTAAAAACATTGCTGAAATGCTTTTGTTATCAGCTACAGTACCTTTTTTGACTTTTTTGAAGTTTCAACAGAGGCTTGGTAGCAATTTTAGTTTCCGTGGATATGCTATAGAGGGCAATCAGAAAAAGTATGACGAACATAGCTACATTTTTTGCAATGGAATGACCTCAGTGACTCCACACCCAGTCTTACCATGAAGATCAAGATCAAGCTCTACATCAGGAAATAAATGTTTGAATAGTGTCACTGAATCAGTCAACACAGCTTAACATTTTAAGCAGAAAGAAATAGGTTCATTTGCATATTCATTAGTTCACCCACTGTTGTTGTCCACCCTAATATTATTATTTTTTTTTATTTCAAGATGGTTTTTACAGTGTTAGCGCAAGTTCACTTCCTTTTGGGTTTAACAGAGGAGATAATCTCAAGTGCAGTATCTGTGCATGCATGTGTGTGTGTGTGTGTGTGTGTGTGTGTGTGTGTGTGTGTGTGTGTGTGTGTGTTCCCATATACTTTCAGGAAAATAATGCCTTGATTTATTTAAGACCAACCTAGAGCACCAACAAAATAATCCATATAAAAATAATGATTTTTTCATTACTGAGGGTAAGGTTAGGTTTAGATTTGGTGTTTTGGTTTAAAAAGTTAGAATTATGTTTGAGTACATTACATAAATATAATACATAGACATTATCATTGTTTCATGTAGATACTCATACATGTACAGACCAGGCTATGTTCCTCTAGTCCTCAGTTGGGACTGAGCTGCCTCTGCTTTCTGTTCTTGGCTGACAGAAGTGGAACCTCACATGGTGTTCTGCTGTTGTAGCCCATCCACCTCAAAGCTCAGTGTGCTCTGCATGAATGTACAGGAGTTCTACTCCTAATTGTAATCTAAATTCTAAGTAAGTGTATGTGTGTAAATATATATGTCTCATATCATTATTGGACATATGTACACACACAGAAAGCAAGAAAAACAAAAAATCGTTTAATTTATTTTGAACAAACAGCAGCATGTTACATATTGCTCGACCTAGTGTTGTGTAGTCTCCCCTGAGGCAGTTGGTACAGCTTGTTGTGAATTGAACAGTGATGTGATATGAAGGACTGGTAAAGAAAAGCATAAAAGGAGGGAAATCCATCCAACAGTTGATAGTGGGTGCATCCAGCAGTGGGTGTAATGGACAGTTCATGCTTAGTCATCACTTTTGTATGCCTGTAAAGGGCAGAGACCACTGATTAATTTATGTGTGTAGGGGATAGAATGTTGAAACGACGTTTTTCATGAATACCTGAAGGAGGGTTCCTCTACTACTAAACATGAGAGCATAGCCAATAAAATGTAAATGCCAGTTGCTTTGATCATTTTGTTTGGCCCTGTCTGCTTTCACATCTTGAGGATGCTTTAAAGCAGCGGAAATGAGTCATTGGAGATGAGTACACTGGTTATTGGTACATATACGTAATTCCATCGAATGAGAATACCTGTCAACATATCCGATGTGTTGCCACACACTTACCGTACTGTTGAACAACACAGACACACCGTCCTTATCATATCCATTTCTTTCATAGTTCGCTAGGAACCTGAAATTTTCTGACACAGCTGATTAGAAAGAATCAGGTTGGTCCTCTAGCTCCTGTGCGTCATCTGCACTCGCATACAGTGTGACTGTCTCTGTCCGATGCCGATTAGCTTGAGCTCAGAATAGCATGGCATACTGCTAACTTTCTAACAGATTACAGCTTAATGTTTCCGGGTGGAGTTCATGAGTTCATTCGTGAAATTTGGTTATTCGTTATGTTCATCAGTCTTCGCTCACAGGCTACCATGTATTCCCCATATGACTGCATGCACTGGACCATAACGTCCATACAAAGACTGTTCAGGTTGCATATCCAAGGCTGTGAAAATGTATTTGCCTCTCATCGATTTCTTCTATTTTTGCCCATTTGTCACATCCAAATGTTCCAGATAATCCAACTATTTTCAATATAAGATAAAGTTAATGTGAGTAAACACAAAATGCAGCTTTTAAATGATCATTCTATTTATTGAAGATTATTCAAAACCTATATCACCCATATGAGAAAGTAATTGCCCCCTAAACCCGATAACTGGTTGTGCCTCCCTTGGCAGTACCAACTGCAAACATTTGCGATAACTTATGTTGAGTCTTGAACACTGTGGAGGAAATGTGGCCCACTGTTCTTTGCAGAATTGTTTTAATTTGGCTACACTCAAGGGTTTTCAAGCATAAACTGCCTGTTTAAGGTCTTACCACAGCATCTCAGTGGGATTCAGTTCAAGACTTTGACTCAGCTACTCCAAAACCTTAATTTAGTTTCTTTTAAGCCATTCAGAGTTGGACTTGCTTGTGTCCTTTGAATCATCGTCTTGCTGCATAACCCAACTGAGCTTGACCAAACTAGTCTCCTTCTGGATTTTCTGATAAAGAGCAGAATTTATGGTTCCATCAATTAAGACAAGTCATCCAGGTCATACAGAACCAAAGCAGCCTCAGAAAACCACACTACCACCACCTTGTTTGACTGTTAGTGTAGTGTTCTTATGGTGGAATGCGTGTGAGTGTGTGAATGTGTATGTGTATGTATATGTATCTGTGTGTGAGGCAGGTCTTATCTGTGTCTCTCCATCCAGAGGAACGGGCAGAATTCCCCTCATTCTTACACAGACAACAGCAATCAGCAGACATTCTAATGAGCCTTCTAACATACACACACATATACACACTGTATACAGGCACATAAAACCACACATACATATATTTACACTCACATGCAAGCTATTCGCTCTCTGCTCTTCAAAGAAATCTCCAAGGATATTTTAAGAACCCCTCCAAAGTTCAGTCTTGGTTAAATTTTACACATGTACACATAAAACACACTCAAATGCACACACAAGCCCACATAAAAGAGTTGTACATTTTATGCTTTCTTAAAAAGGCTTGATTGCCCATTGTTTTGGACCTGAACAGATTGTGTGTGTGTGTGTGTGTGTGTGTGTGTGTGTGTGTGTGTGTGTGTGTGTGTGTGAGTGAGAGAGAGAGAGAGAGAGAGAGAGAGAGAGAGAGAGAGAGAGAGACTGCTTGCTTGAACCTCATGGTGTGTTTTTGATTCTTTGCCATTCTTATCTCTGAGTTTCCTCCAGGCAGGAAATGATTCTCACAGACACAGAGAGAGAGAAAGAGAGAGAGATGTCAGTACATTCCTGGAACTGTGGAGGTTTAGCTGAAGTTGGCAGGAAATTCCCATAATACTCTTCTTCATCTCATACACACACACACATGCACAAATCAACTGCACCCCCAGATGTGCTGCATCTTTCAGAATTTTTTTTAAGAGTTGCGCGTTGCTTCTCACAGTCTCAACAAATTACACTATAATATAATAATCTATAACTGACTATAACACTAGATTTTTTTCATATTTCTTTCTGACAACAAACAACTTCTACAAATGTTCCTACAAATTTGAGAAATTTTGCTTAAGCAACCTAAAACTTTTCAAATGTTTAACAAATTTTACTACAACTTTTACAACTTTCAGAAATTTTACCATAGCAGTCTGCAACTTTTGCAACATTTACAACTTTTACCATGAAAATCTACAATTCTTGCAACATTTAGAAATTTTACTATAGCAGCTTACAACTTTTGCAACTTTTACCAATTTCACTGTAGAAGTCTACAACTTTTGCAACTTTTACCAATTTTACTAAAGCAGCCTACAACTTCGGCAACTTTTACAAGTTTTCCTATAACAGCCTACAAGTTTTGCAATGTTCAAAAATGTCAGTATAGCATCACACAACTTTTTCAACATTTCATTACAACGCTACAATTTCAACTAATCTTATCGCAATCCACAACTTTTGCCAATTTTATTACAGCAGCCAGCAACTTTTTCTTTATAACACCTATAAAAATGAAAGTGTTTTAACACTAGTAAACATAAAAAAATAGTTCATTGAACTATAATAATTAAAAAAGAACAACAATCTTTGTTTTTTATTATTTGACATTTAGTGAATAAAAAATTTGAGAGTAATTGGGTTACTTACTTTTTTAAGTAAATCCACTGAATAATTTTTGTTATATAGTACCATATTTTGACA
Source organism: Pygocentrus nattereri (assembly GCF_015220715.1). Lineage (NCBI taxonomy): Eukaryota > Metazoa > Chordata > Actinopteri > Characiformes > Serrasalmidae > Pygocentrus > Pygocentrus nattereri. Next base: position 31,629,140 of record NC_051224.1, read on the forward strand.
ATTTCCTTTATAGTTTTCTACAACGTCTACAAGAATTTTAGTATAGTTGAACACAACTTTTAAAATTTCACTACAGCCCTCAAAACTTACAAATTTCACAACAGCAGTATGTCTTTTTCAGATTTTACCATAGCACTCTAAAACTTTTACTACAGCACTCTAACTTTTACAAATTTCACTACAGCATTCAAAACTTACACGTTTGACTACAGCAGTATATGTCTTTTTCAGATTTCACTAGAGCACTCTTTAACTTTTATAAATTTCATTACATCACGCTATAACTTTTACAAATTTCACGACAACACTCTATAACTTTTACAAATTTCACGACAACACTCTATAACTTTTACAAATTTCACGACAACACTCTATAACTTTTACAAATTTAACTACAGCACTATATAACTTACAAATACCACTATATGTCTTTTTTAATTTTGCTACAACACCATGATGTTTACAAATTCCAATATAGCATTCTATGTCTTTTTGAATTACGGTAGAGTACTTGATAGCATTTATAAATTGGACAAAACTGAAAATCTCAGTGAACTGAATTTGGATCAGTTTGGAGATTCTGGCAGTGTATTTATATGTGACATAGTGCTTGCATTTACACAAGGAATGTCATTCTCAGTGATTGTGGGCATTTAAAAACATCACCTCTTCAATCCATGATTTTCTTCAACCAAGATAACGTATGAATACATTCTTTAGCTTTGCATGTCTGTATGGAATTCATTTTATGTCATCCATAGAATTACCTGACAGACATTCTCTCTCTCTTTCTTTATCACACACACACACACACACAAACACACACACACACACACACACACACACACACACACACACACACACACAGACCTTCTGCCAAGTTTGTCATCTTATAATAACCCTCGATTACAACTTCAAATTGTTTCAAGGATTAAGATTTTTAAGATTTTAAGAAAACTTTTTGCCTTTCTCAGTGAGAAAGCTTACCTCTCTTCTTTTCTTCCGCTCCATGCTGCTCTACTTCAGTCTAAAAAGTATGGCTTATGGGTTGATTTAGTTGCTATCTACAATGTTGTAGGGTCAAAGTAGCACTGATCACAACTGTTTTGGTGTAAACCTAAAATATGCATAAATAAACTGGGCAAAACTGAAGTACAAATGTTTTGATAAAGTTCCATAGATATTGACCCCTTCAATTTTCAGGTTTATTACATACTGAGGTTTATTACTCAGTAACTACAGGGTTTCCAATTCAAACTAGTTGAGCTATTCATAGGTTATAGAAGTGTGTAATAAAGCTTTGGGCCTGCCAGTAGGTCCAGGCCATTTCAAGGGCTAATACATTAAAAAGCCATTGCTTAAAATTGCACTTTCTCCGATTTGAGGTTTAGTGAAGATTTTTGCCAAAACAAGCATCATTTTATAAAAGACACCTTTGGCTTAAATTGAAGCTTGTAAATATGGGTTTTCTTGTTGCAAACAAAAATGCCTATAGAAATAATAACTGAAAACATCTTGAATGCTGGTCCTGCCTCCTGACCTGTTATAGCTACAACATATCTATAAAATAGCTATAACGCAATAATAACTAAACACAAAGACATATAAACATTGCTTTCCCATAACAGCAGAAACTGTGCTATAAGGGTCCATCATCAAATCTTTATAATAAAATTTCTCCACAGCACACTGTCATGCTGGCCCATACATACTTGAACTAAACAAATGATGATGAATAGGCACACCTGTTATTGAAAGAGGACAGAGGGAGGGGGGGAAGCCTAATAACATCAGGGTGTCTGATGAGGATCTACTTTCTGCTTCAGTGAGTGTGCAAACCCTCCTGATAACAAATCTACACTGAACATACATACACACACATCTGTGTGTGTGTGAACCCCCATAAAACACTACAGATCAAGAGCTGTGCTCTTTACAATGGTGAGATATTACATGATAGCAGTCACTCAGTCTTTCTCTATCTTTTTATTTCTCTCTTGCTCTCTTTAGATATCTCTCTCACTCTTTCACTCTTTCATCTTTTTCCATTTTTTTACTCTTTCTCTCATCCTGTATTTATGGAAGAAGGTTTATATTCCACCAGTTGTTCTGCAAACCTCTGAGTGGATTAACCTGGGCTTGCTGTTTCAAAGTACCCTCCACATTTGTTAGTCAATTTATAATTTACATAGTAGGTAAACATACAGTAGACCAAAGCTGAATATTTGTGCACATTAAGATCAGTTATACTTCTAGATTGAGAACTTTATATGGAAGCAGCTCAACTGATGCCACGGTTTACAATAGACACAAACAGAATGGACAAAACATTGGCAATAAGATTAAACGCTGTGTGTATGAGGCTGTAATGTCAAATGAACCAAACTATGGGATGGATTTTACTTATGTTTTTCCTATTTTCCAGCTTTCAAAAGCAGGCATACCTGCTATTATTACTATGTGCTATGATTCCAATGAGGGTCTTTGGAAACACTTGCAGCTGAAGCTAAAGAAACTTCCTCACATCCTTCACTCGTTTGGATGAAGAAGAAGATGCCAAGCACTATCACATGACCAACTGGAGCACTAGCAAGTACAATCCCATTTCCAAAATTGTTGGAATGCTGTGCAAAATGTAAATAAACATGGAATGCAATGATAGGCAAACCACGTAAAACCCATATTTAATTGGAAATCATACAAAGTGAACATGATATATTGAAACTGAGAAATGTTATTGATTTTTTGAAAAATGAGTTTTTGAGTTTGATGCCAGCACCACATTCCAAAAAAGTTGGGATGTGGGCATTTTTACCTTTGTATTGTGTGATCTCTTCTTTTAACAACACTATAAACATGTAGGAACTGAGTAGACTGATTGTTGCAGTTTTTATAGTGAAATATTTTCTTATTCTTGCTTGATAAAGGATTTCATGTGTTCAATTGTTTGGGGTCTCCAGTACATGCAAAATGTGGATTGGCATTGTCTCACTGAAATATACAAGGCCTTCCGTAAAAAAGATATCATCTGGATGGCAGTATACATTGCCAAAAGCTATATTTATCATTCAGCATTAATGGTGCCTTCACAAATGTTCAAGTCACCCATGTCATGTACACTAATGTAGCCTCACCCCATCACAGATACTGGCTTTTGAAATGGTGGTCTTTATCCTGGAGCAGTGTCAATAATTTCCCAAAACAATTTCAGATTTTGGACCACAGGGCAGTTTTCGCTTACCTCAGTGTGCTTAAATGTCCTCAGGCCCAAAGAAGTTGGCAGCGTTTCTGCATCGTATTTATATATTAATTCTTCTTTGCAGAGTAGGTTTTACTTTAAATTTGTGGAGATGCAGGGTGTTACAAATTGTCACTGTCAAAAAGCAATAAAATATATTCATAGAAAAAACATGTATGCCCAGTTTTTTCAGATTTTTTTTTTTCTTCACCATATGAACTCTTTTATGTTGCATGAATATTTCATGATGAATGGATCAAAAGAATGCTCCAAAGTTACTATAAATGAAATTTCTTAGTATTTTCATTCATTTTAAGTTAAAATGTTTTTGTGATAATCTAAAAGCAAAGGACTTCACATCAAACCAATTTCAATAACTTTCTTTGCATCTTGAAAACGCAATTATGCAAAAACTTAAAAACTTACATAAAAGTGGAGTCCTTCAAATTATGTTGCCGCGGCACGATTATGACGGTTGGTATATTTACATTTATGGCATTTGGCAGACACTCTTATCCAGGGAGTCTTACAATTTTGACTATTTTACACAGGTAGGCAAATGTAGTGTTAGGAGTCTTGCCCAAGGACTCTTATTAGTATAGTGTAGGGCGCTTGAATACCCAGCATAGAAAGCTGAGATGTTAACAACTACACCATACCAACCACTGTTATTTCACTGCATTATTATTTATTATTATTATTATTATTATTGTTATGATGATGTTATCAAATATTCTTGATGTAGAAGCTATTGTAAATAACTCTTTAAAGAACCTTGAAAAATGGTTCTATATCACATTACAAGGGCTCTACCATTGTTATGTAGCTTTGTATGTAGTTATATGGCCTTATGTAGAAGCTTTATTACTATAAGTGTGATGTATCTTACACATTTTGAACTGGTAAGTTCTGCCGTTTCCTACTTGGTGCTTATCAAGCTGCTGATTTGTCACTCTGATAGTATGTGCGTGTGTGTCCGTGTTTAAAAATTTGGCACTTTGATAGCCTGCATGTCTGAGGGCACCTTTGCAGGTGTTCCCTGCCTGTCATGCAGGTACCTTATCTCCCCTCAGCTATCTGGGCCATCTGGGTAATCGTGCATGCAGCCTGGATCTCACCTGCGCTACAGATCTCGGCCGGTTTGGTGCTGCAGAAACACTAAATGGCTTCTGTAGACACGCACAGATCCCTGCCAAGTTCACAGTTGCACACTGAACCTCCTTGTGAACCTGAATAGCTTCAGACTCAGCCACCCAATAGCACTCAGTCACACAGTGTAGCGCTGCACGCTGAATCCTACTTGCAGTCTGTGTTGTGTTTGTGCTTTTTCTCCATGCTAACACACCTGATTCAACACGTGAGGTGTTTATCAAGGCCTTTGTGAGGTGAGTCATGTGTGTTAAGGCTGATTTGCAGTTCTGGAAATGTGTTGTGAAGCTTTATACTGAAATCTATGATAGGTTTTGAGGAAACATTCATTTATTTCTTAGTCATATCGTTGTAAAAAAATGGTAAAGATACATTTATCATCAGATTTACTGTACAATTAGGCACTGAAGCTGCAAAGCTTCATCTTCACTGCAATTTAATTTTGTTTGAAGAGCTGGCTGAGCTATTTTAATAAATCTATCAACCAGGATAAATGAAACAAGTTCATACTTAACTGGCTGTAAAGTTTAGCAGGGCTAGATAATACTTGCTAGCTGCCCAAGAACATGCAAGCTCACCTGGCACAAAATATAGTAACGTAAATAAATCAATGGATAATTTCATTCCTGGATTTTCTGTCATTATATGTTTCACTTTATAAGTGTTATTTTTCTTTGTACATATTTGATTGCTACTGCTAAGATAAGGCTAATTTCAGCTAGCTATGGAACTCACTCTCTATGGCATTTGCAGTGTTATGTTAACACCAACAAGCAGCAACCTTTTGAAGCTTATATTATATGCATGTAACATAGTTTTACTTTGTGTATATCAGTTTTTAAGTAAATACATTGTAGTAAATACTACCTAACCACCTACTCATCACTGTCCATATATAACAACTACTCAGCAAAGTGGAAATAACCTAAGACATATACCCAGTGGCTAAACTACCCACAAAGGACCAGGTCAAGTGAAAATAACCAATGAAAAGACTAACTCAGTGGATAACCTATCCAAGAACTACCAATTGCAGTAGAAATTACTAAACAAAATTACCCAAAATACCTAACAACTGCCAAGCAATGTGAAAATAACCAAAGAAAAGACACCAACATGGTGGCTAAACTACCTAAAAATTACTAAGCACAGTGGAAATAGCCAAAAAAAGACATTACCTCATGGTTACACTACCCAAAAACTACCAAGCAAAAGTCAAAATATCCAGACATAAACCCAGTAGCTAAACTACCCACAAACTATAAAATAAAGTGGAAATAGCCAAAGAAAAGACATTAACCCAGTGGCTAAACTTTCCAAAATCTATCCAAAATCTACCAAGCACAGTGGAAAAAACTCAACAGCCTAAACTCAGCAGAATGTTTAGAAGTTAAAAACCGATTTCCAGACAAAAATGTCAAATTGGCATGACAATTTGGCACCGATGTCTCAAATGTTTTGCGTATGTTTATTTATGGAATGGACCTTTTGATTTAGTGGTTCTTGGTTAATATTGACCAATGGATTTTCATCTAATGTGCTTTGTAATTTGTGAAATCTAATGAAGCTTTACAACACATCTCTGTATTTAAGTGTGGATGTGGCCTGCGTGCAAGTAAAAACAGAGCAGAGCAGGCTTCAGTTTCTGTGTTTAACTTGGGGGCATTTCATTTTTCCTGGAAATTTGAAATGGTGTGAAAGTAGATATTACTCAGTGCCGGAGAGGAACATCTGGATAATGGTGTGAGCACATGCATAATGAACGTGTGTGAATGTGTGTTTGTGTGAGACATCTGTTGCGTAGAGCATTGCGGTGGTAAGTGTGACTAAAGTGAGGCATATTTCAGCCAGCTGGGAGTGCTTGGAGTCTAACTACGGTGCAGAGAGATTGTGTTTTCTGTGAATTAAAATACTTTTCCACCAAACACATTATCCAAACACTAACTGAACATTGTTCGACAGGACCTTTGGCCTTCTGCTGCCAAAAGTTACACAGCGTATTCTAGTTGTGGTGCATTTCGCAAATTCATTTCTGGAGTGGAAACACTACACAACTTCTCGGTTTCACTCACAAATGCAAGACAGAGGCTTTTCAAATGCTTTCAGATTTAGTTACTGATTGAAGTGGGCGAACAGTGTTTTTCCATTATGCAAAGCAAAATGCCCCAGTAGTTTTACATCAAATTTAACCTGCATTTTGATTAATACATTTTCAATAATATTTTTTTCAGAGGCAACAATCACCTATATGCTTCTGAATATTATTTTATCTTACTTTATAGGCTGTTAGCACAAGCTACAGGTGCTACAGGTACTGAAATAAAAGTTTGACAGACATAACAAGAGTAACTGGTTGCAAAGTCAATTAAAACAGAACTGAAATTGCATTGAAATGGAAATAAAAGCCGAATAGAAATGGTACAATTTTAACGGCATTTGGCTGACACTCTTATCCAGAGTGACTTACAATTTGATCATTTTACACAATTGGCCTGACTGCATGTCTTTTGGACTGTGGGAGGAAACCGGAGAACCTGGAGGAACCTGACACAGAGAGGACCCCGGTCGCCCGGCCGGGGAATCGAACCCGGGCCCTCCTTGCTGTGAGACGACAGCTAGTATTTATTAATGTGATTTGTGTTATGCCATATTCTATATAATATCCAATGCATTACACAATGATTGGGAATGTTAACCAACCTGTCAACCAATCTGGACTGCTAGCTTAGCCACTGAGCTGCAGGCTAATAAATACAACGAGGCTAGTATTACCTCACTGAACAAGATTTCGAGGCACCAGTTAAAGCAAAAATCACATTTGACCCTTTAAGGTTGACGATATCATTTGCAAAATCAAAGAACATTGTACATAAAATAATAAAAATCTTGGGAACGCTGCAGGCTAGATACTTCCATTTATTCTTAGAAGGTTAGCATTTTCCCATTTAAATGAGGGCTCTGTTGTGATTGCATTCCACTCAGCAGCTTTGTAATCTAGCCTTGAACTGCAACAAACCCTTCTGTCATTATTTATCCATTTCTCTGCTTTGAATAGAGTCAGCAAGGCTGTTAGCCATCCACTGATGTCTTGGGTGGAGTCTGTCGATCAATCAGGGGCAGTGTTCCTGACTGGTCGACCAATCAGAGTGTTCCTGACTTGTTGCCAGAGCAATGCTACCCTTCCGGGTGGAATAAAAGTACATGTCCAGCATGCGGCGCTCATGAAATATTTTTTCCTTCATCTGCGTGTCTTTTGATGACATCATTGACCTGAGGGGGTTAAACAGCCCCCCAAAATCTACCTCAAAGTAGTTTTTCACAAGTTCCTCTCACCTTCAAGATACATCATCAGAAGGAAGTTTTCCAACCTTTAAACTGAAAAATCTCACACTAGACCAGGGGTCAGCAATGCAAATGTTAAGAAAAGCCATTTTGTCCTTTCAGCAAAAATCTAGCCACTTTGGGAGCCTCAACATTTTATGTTCATTTTACCATCTTAGCTGTAAATATGTCTTTGTGTGTGCTAATATGCTAGCATAGGCGAAAAATATAAACAAAAACACTCCACTATTGCTGTTTTTGTTTTGCATCTCTGGCAGAAATATTTTCCTTAAAAGTAGAATAGCTTCTCGTAAAATGTCTCTCAACTTTCAATATTTTACGAGGCTGAAGTTTCATGTGCCAGCAGCTCATTAGAATTTTCCCATTCCAAGTTAAAATGTTCCTGAGGTGCCAGAACGTAACTACTGTGCCATTTAAGGTGGAACATGAATATTCAAATGAGAAGTCGGCAAACAAGAAACGTGGCTTTTTAGTGTTTGACAGTTTCTTGTTGCAGATTAAACGTATCCAGATAGAATGTTTATGAACTCAAATGAATCCATCCGTCGCCAAATTTTCAATGTTCATCTTCATTTTTTTCTCTTTGTCTTTTCGTTAGCTACTAGCTAGGCAAAATTCTTGTCTGAGTTGCTATGTGATCAACCTTCAGGGGTTAAAGAGTGGCAAGGTTTAACAATTTAATGTTAAAACGTGATCAGCAGAGCTTTATTTTACTTAAAAGGAGGATTATTTTATAATAGACTATAATCGACACTAGAGTCTACTGTTTTGGGTGCCCAATAGGAGGAAATGGGCATGTTTACAACAGATGTAGTGATGGTTTCATTCAGCATGTCTTTTTAATAATGAACTCCAAAATTTACATATTTGGATGAATTTGCACAACATTTTGTCATTAATCTGAATATTCTGTAAAGCTTGTCCAACCTCACAACAGTGCCTATGGAAGAATGCATCTGTGGGCGGAGCCTGAAGAAGTCAATTGAAATGGAACTGAAACTGAATTGAAATGGAATTGACCCCGACCTTGCTGTGAGCAGAACTTTGGATTGTTTCGTGCTGCTTTTGGCTTTGATCTGTGACTCCTGTGTTGATGACAGAAGAGGATAAGAAGGGAGTGTAATCCTATAGAGGGGAGCGTAGCCCACCACACTGGGGTGTGTGTACGTATGTGTGTGTTGGGGCTGCATAATGACTGAGGGCCACAGCTGTGGGCTTTGCTGATGCAAGAACAAAACACATACACACACAGACACACACACACACACACACACACACACACACAAACACACTGCAGGACAAGGGGATAAGCCCCTTTATAGAAGGAGGCCTATGACTTAGAGCAGCTCTGTCCCTGACCAACTCAAGGTTCAAAGGGACGAGCCAAGCTGAACCTCCTTAAACAAAGCTTTACAGAGAAGCACACACACTGGCCCTTATTCATCAAAGTTGCATATGGTCAAATCATATCGTGCAATAGGTAAAATTTTGCCACTCCAGTACAAGTGGATGTGCTTATTTTATATGAACATTGGTATAAACAAATGCTGCATCTATTCTATGTTCCATTCAAAGACATACTACACGGTGCTTCTGCTGTACTATTTAATATTATTAATCCCCAAAATGTAAAAATAGCACAGAAGCATCTTATAACTATACATATACTTATAATAATACAGTGTTTAAATATGTTATTTTAGGAAAATAATCACATTGCAACTAAGACGTTCTGTTTATTTTACATTTTATTCTTTCCAATTGTTGTAATTTTAAAACTATAAAGTTTGGTCAGTACTGACTGCTCAACTGCAGTCTCTGCCTACGTGCACAGCCATTGGCTCACAAGCCACTGAATGCACTTGTGTTATTGCCTCCCCACCAAATGCAAGAATGAGGATGTGCTTCATGTAAATGAGATGTAAATCAAGCTTGCGCTTGATTTCACTCACTGAAGCTGATTCATAATTTGCATTCAAATCTCCGCTTGTTTTCACATCATCAGAGGCAGTTGTTGTGGAATGTCATCATTAAAGCGAACTCTTAATTTTTTTGCACAACTTTAGTGAATAAGGATCAATGTATATGCGTGCATCTTAGAATAATACCACATTCAAAAGTTTGTAATCACTGTTTTGCCTGTTTGTTGAAGACATAAGAGATGCTATTACTTCATGGTGAACCATAACTATTAGAGCCAGGCCTTCAGTTTGAGCATAAATGTCAAAACTGCATTATTTGATTCCAGTGGTTTCTTAGTGCTGATGTTCATGAACAGTTGTGGCTGTTCTGTAGATGTTTGAAGCTTGTAAAAGACATTGCATGTTTTATTGAAGTGTGTAACAGACAAATTGGCATTTACCATGTAGAAGTTTTAGAGTGAGCTTGAGTGAGTCACAGAGCTGCCGACTGAAACATACTGGTCAAGCTACCACTCGGACTCACAGTCAGTGACGTGTCTAGGGCTTCCAGAAGCCCTGGAGTAATGTTTGTTCTCACAAAATTCAATCAGACTATGAAACCTCAATTTCATTGAATGTGCCAACTTCTAGATCTAAACTTTGGAAGTATGAAAAATATGCCTATAAACTTGTTTGTACAGCTAAAAAGAACTATTTTGAAAAGAACAGAAACTGTAACAAAGGCAAAGTACCGACACACTACATACTGAAAGTTCCTGCATCATGTTCTGGTAATTATATGTTTTCTGTTATTTGCTGACATTTTTTAATTAATAACTCACACTTAATGGCTGTTTTGACTGGAAATCAAATAAATGAAGGGTGGTCTGACGCACAGAGCTATATATGCGTATGCTTGCGCGTCTGTGTCTTAGCGTGTTTAGGTGTGTGAGTGTGTGTATCTGTGTGTTAGTGTATCTGTAAGTGTAGGTGTGTGTGTGTTCACCACAGGGGTGTCCGGTCCCCCTTGGCCGGCTGTCATGGTTATTATCAGTGCGGATTTGTGTCGGCCGTTTGATGTCTCGGCCATAATATCTTCCATACACACTTCATGCTAACTTCTAAAAGAATGAAAGGAGCAGGGGAGGGGTAAGCGAGAGGGGAGGGGTGGAGGGAGCGGGATGGGAAGGGAAGACTCTTTAATTAGAAAGAAAAATCCGCATTGTGAGGTTGGCGGGAGGGTGGCCAGCTTTAGCGTCTTCACAATGGCTGAGAAGGAGAAGTCACTTCTAATGCTGCTTTTGATCAGCACCGCGCTTTTGTGTCCCACCTCACATACTTTCCCCACTCTGGGTAAACGCTTGTGAGTAACTGATAATGCAAGACACACACACACACACACACACACACACACACACACACACAGATCTGTTTTCATACAGTGTCAGGACATGATTAAAATGTCACATTTGTATTTTATGCAAGTACCTACAAAGCAATATGTCTTGTGTGTTATATAAGTAATTATCTACATGTAATAATGATGTCATATATGTATTATTATGTAAGTACCTATGTATAATAATATCCCATATGCATTAAATGTCAGTATCTATGTGTAATAATAGTGTCATATAAGGTACCTATATATAATAATATAGTAATAATGTCATAAATGCATTATTAATGTGTCTTTTTTAAATATAATACCCCATATTTATTATTGATATGTATATATCTATATATAAAACAATAACTAATTTTTATTAATAGTATGTAAGAATTAATTTGTAATGACTGTATTTCACACATGTATTATTAATATGTATTTACATGTGCCCATATGTAATAATATATCCTGTATATAGGAAAGTACATATATGTAACAACATGCCACATTTGCATTTTATGCAAGTACTTATATATAATATGTCCCATTTGTGTTATGTAAGTAATTATATACATGTAACAATAATAATTATATGTAATAATACTGTCACACATCCTATTGATAAGTAGGTATCTCTAGATAATAATAAAACACCCTACATGTATTATATATGTAAGTATCTATGTGCATTAATGTCACCAATTTATTATTAATGTGTCTATTTTTTAAAAATATCATTTTAAAAATAATATCTTGTTTTTATTAGTAGTGTGTAAGAATTTATTTGTAATAATTATTGATATGTACTTACATAGAACAATGTCACATGTATTATTGACATGTAAATGCCTATAAGTGCCTATATGCCTGTCTATTATTACAGTTTGAAAACACTTACTGCTTTTTACCTTGGGTGAACATGTAATGATGAAGAAACCATCAGAAATGGCCCAAAATCACTTAGTAAACCTCATTACGACAACATATGCTGAATATCCAAATGTTTGTATACACCTCTTCATCCAGCATTTTTAAGTCAGGGGCATTAATAAGGAGTTGTTTCCCCCTTTTACTGCAGTAACAGCCTCTACTCTTCTAGGAAGGCCTTACTCAGATGTTAGAACATTGCTGTGAGGATTTGATTGCATTCAGGACGATTAGTTCTGGATAACTCCAGCTGGTCCCAAAGTTATTGGATGGAGCTCCATCGCTCCAGAGAACACAGTTCCACTGTTCCACAGCCCATTGCTACAAACTTTATGCCCATCTAGCTGAAGCTTGACTATAGGCTTAGGTACAGCCTCTGTAGAATGTAAATCGTAACTCATTATATAACAATGTACTTGAGTTACAGTAAGTTAAAATATAATATTTGTATTATTTTAGAGGGTTAGTTTGTATTGTATTACACTACTACTAGAGTTCTGCTCCACTGTCCAACAGACATGTAATGTACCAGTTTGTCCCAGCAGGGTTGTTTTGTCATTTATCTCAAGCACTTAATAGCAAAGCAATGTCTGGTATGTCAGTGTCTGTGAAAACCTATCTCTGTATGAGTTTCAAATATAGCAGCGCTGGTCAGGCCTGATCAGGTCAGATTACAAAGTTGCAGGTAGGGCTCAGGATTGGACTCCAATTCCACACCCATGCAGACCTCTAATTTTGACTAATCAGCTAAGATGAACACAAATATGACCTCAAGGCAGATTTAGCTGCAAGCTATAAAGATACTTATACAAAATCCTGAGATTAAAATACTGCAAACAATTGCTCAGGTCTGTGTGTGTGTGTGTGTGTGTGTGTGTGTGTGTGTGTGTGTGTGTGTGTGTTATACAAGGGCTACTGGCTCATACCACCATGAGACCACACACACAAACACAGGAAACCCCTCTGGCTCTCTGTCTGTAAGTTCCAGACTCACCTGTGATCAGCGTCAGTCACTTTCCACCACTAATTATAAACTCAAGTCTGTGTGTGTGTGTGTGTGTGTGTGTGTGTGTGTGTGTGTGTGTGTGTGTGTGTGTGTGTGTGTGTGTGTGTGTGTGTGTGCTTCTTACTCAAAGTCTTTTGTTACTGTCATCTTTTGCCCAAGTATCCTATGTTAATTCTCATAAAATTGCATAAATGACTAAATATTACAAATGGGGAAGTCATATGATTCAATAACCAATTCAATTACCAATGTAATTGGAATCCAGTATGAATCTGTAGTGTGCAACATTTTTACAGTCTGATAGTAACAACTGGGAAGGGAATTTTTATCCAGTATGAATCGGCAGTGTGTGTACGTATCATACTCTGATTTTAATCCAGTATGAATCTTCAGTTTTTGTAGGTTTCATAGTCTGATTTTAATCCAGAATGAATCTGCAGCATGTGCAGGTTTCATAGTCTGATTTTAATCCAGTATGAATCTGCAGCATGTGCAGGTTTCATAGTCTGATTTTAGTCCAGTATGAATCTGCAATGTGTGTAGGTTTCATAGTCTGATTTTAATCCAGTATGAATCTTCAGCATGTGCAGGTTTCATAGTCTGATTTTAATCCAGTATGAATCTACAATGTGTGTAGGTTTCATAGTCTGATTTTAATCCAGTATGAATCTACAATGTGTGTAGGTTTCATAGTCTGATTTTAATCCAGTATGAATCTGCAATGTGTGTAGGTTTCATAGTCTGATTTTAATCCAGTATGAATCTACAATGTGTGTAGGTTTCATAGTCTGATTTTAATCCAGTATGAATCTTCAGCATGTGCAGGTTTCATAGTCTGATTTTAATCCAGTATGAATCTGCAGCATGTGCAGGTTTCATAGTCTGATTTTAATCCAGCATGAATCTGCAATGTGTGTAGGTTTCATAGTCTGATTTTAATCCAGTATGAATCTTCAGCATGTGCAGGTTTCATAGTCTGATTTTAATCCAGTATGAATCTACAATGTGTGTAGGTTTCATAGTCTGATTTTAATCCAGCATGAATCTGCAATGTGTGTAGGTTTCATAGTCTGATTTTAATCCAGTATGAATCTTCAGCATGTGCAGGTTTCATAGTCTGATTTTAATCCAGTATGAATCTGCAATGTGTGTAGGTTTCATAGTCTGATTTTAATCCAGTATGAATCTGCAGCATGTGCAGGTTTCATAGTCTGATTTTAATCCAGTATGAATCTGCAATGTGTGTAGGTTTCATAGTCTGATTTTAATCCAGTATGAATCTGCAATGTGTGTAGGTTTCATAGTCTGATTTTAATCCAGTATGAATCTGCAGCATGTGCAGGTTTCATAGTCTGATTTTAATCCAGTATGAATCTGCAATGTGGGTAGGTTTCATAGTCTGATTTTAATCCAGTATGAATCTACAATGTGTGTAGGTTTCATAGTCTGATTTTAATCCAGTATGAATCTGCAGCATGTGCAGGTTTCATAGTCTGATTTTAATCCAGTATGAATCTGCAATGTGTGTAGGTTTCATAGTCTGATTTTAATCCAGCATGAATCTGCAATGTGTGTAGGTTTCATAGTCTGATTTTAATCCAGCATGAATCTGCAATTTGTGTAGGTTTCATAGTCTGATTTTAATCCAGTATGAATCTTCAGCATGGGCAGGTTTCATAGTCTGATTTTAATTCAGTATAAATCTGCAATGTGTGTAAGTTTCATAGTCTGATTTTAATCCAGTATGAATCTTCAGCATGGGCAGGTTTCATAGTCTGATTTTAACTCAGTATGAATCTGCAGTGTGTGTAATTTTACAGTCTGTAAACAATATTTATTCCAGAGGGATTTCAAATACATTATGAATCTACATTGTTTATTGTTTTAGAGCAACAGTCATAATTGTGCTTTGATTGCAAATACAGTGTGAATCTGCAATGCCTATAGTTTTTATACTCTGACAGCAGTAATTGATAATTAATTAACGACCTTCTGTAATTGGCTGAACCTGAACTTCCTCTGACAGTAATAATTGTGGAGTGATTTTAATCTAGTTTGAATCTGCAGTGGTGGTCCTTTTTACAGTCTGACAGTATTTATTCCAGAGAGATTTCAAATACAGTATGAATCTGCCCTGTGTGTAGTTCTTAGAGTGACAGTTATAATTGTGGGTTGATTGCAACTCCAGTGTGAATCTACAGTGTGTGTAGTTTTTACACTCTGACAGGAATAAATATGGAGTGAATTCAGTCCAGTAAGAAACTGCAGTGTGTGTAATTTTACAGTCTAACAGTATTTATTCCATCATTTTCAAATACAGTATGAATCTACATTGTATATATAATTTACCGAATATACCGACAGTCATAATTGTGGTTTGTTTGCAAATCCAATGTCAATCTGCAATGCATATAGTTTTTACACTCTGACAGCAATAATTAAAAATGAATTAATGACCTTCTGTAATTGGCTGAACCTAAACTTCCTCACTAATAGTGAATCTGTCCACATCCACCTCACACTAACGTACTCAAAACACAGTAATGTAGGGTGTTGTTATACCCTTTCCTATCACAGTTCCCAAAACTTGGATTGCAAGCCTATATTTTCCTGCCGCCTGATGAAGCTTGCAATGGAATTGGTTTCCTTTCATGGAGTATTTCTGCACCCTGGAGCTTCATATTTAACAGAAAAACTTATTTCTCTTCTCTTTTAGCCTGCTTTTACTGCCATATTTCAAACACTGTCCTCATTTAGTCAACCGATTGCTGGATTTATTAGTTGACTAGTCTATGCAACCCCAAGGACCGCAAAAGCAAGACTAGAAAGGAAACATGAATCTAGGTTCCCTGGGCTTTCAAGGGGAGAAAGAGAAAGATCATTAATGACACTTTAGGTAAGACAGGGTTAATGAGGTTTATTCCTTTAGTCATCTCCCTGGTGGGGGAGTGATTTATATTGCTCTGTACTTTCTGCGGTCTTTAGTTTAGACTAGCAATCGAGTCAGAGCTTGTCACGGGCCTAGTCATGGATCATGCAGAGTTTCTGGGTTTCTACGGCGATGACAACATGAGGAAGCACACAGCTTCTTGGAATGCAAAGAGCAATCCAGTTTTTTTTTTTTTTTTACTTTTACTATTTTTTTACTCTTTTCATTTCACTATGTGTGGGGAATAGCAGCTAAGTATGTGCGTAATAATAGAGACTGTGTGTGTGTATGTCTAGAGAATAGAGCTATTGCAGCTGTGCAGTAGTCTGGGACAGCTGGGTTCTTCCGGAATGTTCCATAATTTCCACTTCACTGCTTTTCTTTTGACCCAAACCAAACTCTGGACCACGCTGTGTGTGTGTGTGTGTGTGTGTGTGTGTGTGTGTGTGTGTGTGTGTGTGTGTGTGTGTGTGTGTGTGTCCACTAGTCCACTAGTTGCCCTTCTCGGCAGTAGTTGACTAGTTGAGGCCAATGCCTGAAATACAGGAGGCTGGTGAGTTTTTTTGCTAAACACAAAACCCAAAGTGCTTTATTGATTTTTTAAAATACTACATTAAATGAACCCAATGCCACTGTAAGCTGTGAAAAACTGCACTGAAATACAGGCTCACTAGTTAAACCTGGTAGGATTTGAAAAGAAAAGGCTGTTTGACTAACATGCAAAACATCCCATCAAAGACTGTTTAGCATAACATATTATTAGCATTTAGCTTGGTTTTCGCTTCCCACTGGACAGTGCATATACCAGAATGAGTTGAAATTGCCTGTGAGAGATGAAATTCTGAGAGCTGCGTTGATTTTAGCGTGTCGTTCACATCAGACAAGCTGTGTGTTTCTGTGGGAAGAGTGAGGCTGAAGGTGGCACCGAAATATAAACAAATCAAAGCAAAAAATCTTCTGCAGTGAACATTTCACACCTGAAGCTGCAGCACCTCCCACTAGAGCAAGCCCCTATTAGCAGTGTACTGTGAAAATACTTTTCACAGATGTCACAGACTTGTTGACTAGTCAACTACATTTTTGATTGACTAGTAGACTAATAAACATGAATAGTCGTGCAACCCCTAGTGTGTAAGTGTGTGTGGTTTTAAAGCCCTATCCTGATCATGCTCACGCAAATGAATACAGTAGATTGACAGTTCAATTTAAAAAATCAATTCACAATTGACCCCTCAACCCTAATGTTGATCTGAGAAATATGGCTCCAGCTGGGCTAAATGGCCCTGAATTGTCTGCACCTATCAGTATGGCATGTGAAGAACAGTCTATGTTGGGGGTGTTAAAGTACTAGACAGCTTCATATGGCTTGTTATGTATTCACAATTTATCCCTAAACCTGTCCTACAAACCTTTTCCTCTTGTATGTTCCTTGTTTTTGTATAATGCTCAGCTCAACATAGACTGAATTTAAAACAAAAGTTTAAATCAAGGTTGGTTGATTGATTTACAGTTCAACAGCATGTATAGATAATTATCATATAATAGAACAAAGGACAATGTCGATTTGGGCTTGGAAAAAGTTAACTGAGTTGTGATTTTATCTTTTGAAAAAGTAAGTATCTCACTGGTCTCAGTAAACAGTATTACCCTCTTTGGCAGAAACAATTTTATGTAGGCATTTTCTATATCTGGGAGAAATTTTTGCCCTTTCCACTATGCTGAATTCTATTTTTTTTTTTTTTTTTTGAGGGATTTATTGCATGTATAGCCCATTCAAATCCCCCCACAGCATTTCAATGGGAATTTAATCTGGGTTTTGACAAGACCTTTTCATAACCCTCCCTTTTGATTCATTTCTTGGCAAATTTACTTGTGCATTTGGGATCATTATCCTCAAAGTTCTAAATTAATGGACTGCTTGGCAAATTTCTAGTTAATAGTAGTATTTTTTTTTTTTTTTTTTGCCTGTACGCGTGATAACAATAGCTAGCTAACATAGCGGTGGTTGTGTCAGTGTAGCACTTGAGACTTCAGTTAAGTTTTTATCTTACCTATGTTTTCTATAATTAATAAGCAATACAGTTGGCTCATTTTAGCTATCACTAACTGTTACAGAGAAGCACAGCCCAACACAGCCCAATGCAGCCCAGTGCAGCCCAAAAGAGGCTTCAAAAGCCAAAGGGAAAAAATAGCAACTCACTTTTTGTACCTTCTGAATCTATCCTAAAGAAACACACTTCGGTCCCCAAACATGACTTGGCTGATTGGCTACTTTTGGGATAAGTAAACCCTCCTTAGACAACAATTAGATCAGTGGGTCGATATATTTTAGTTCCTTCATGAATATTCTAGTGCTATAAAGAGTGGAACAGGGCAGAAGTTTACTTGAAGTGATATTGAGGTTTGGGTTAACAGATAATATTGTTGTTTTTTTTATTTAACCTATTTATTTTGCATTTTACTTTAATTGAAGCCAGTTCAATTGCTTGACATTACATCATATAAACCTTTTAAGCCGAGCTGAACAGCTCCTCAAACGCTCATGCATATATACTGTGATCATAATGAGGAAATGATTAATGTTTAAAGTCATTTGCATCATTCATATATAGAAAAGTACTACAACACAACCTTACTAAAACATTTTCATGTTGCTGTTGCTAACTGGCGTATGACCAAGCTGACCACATTCACGGACAACACTAACGTAACACACTAGCCACACTAACAGTACTAACTTTACCACAATGACTCAAAATACTTGCCACACTAACCACACTGAATTTCTGACTTACATACTACAAGCCTTAACAAAACTTTAGTCTAGCACTGTAGTACTGTAGTGTTTTAATCTCTTGTATATTTACCATTGTAAAAATTTGTATATAGACGATTCAAATTATTTTGAACCTCAGTCCCACAGCAAAATAGATAAATAAAAAAACAAGCATTCAGACATAAAATCTATTTAAACTCATTAATAGACATTGTAATAAGTGTGAACAAATATGTGAATACATATGAACAAAATCATCATTTGTGAGGTGGCTCTTAGTAGGAGGTTGTCCCAAATTGTTTGTTCAAAAAATGCTGTTCTGTGTTTTCATATCACTACCAAAACACAGAGTTTCAGTCCATAGGTGGAACCTTATTTTAGCCACACCCCTGTATTTTAGAGCATGAAGAAAGCCTGCATCCCTGTTCCTCATGGCCACATGGCGAGCAGTTAGATCCCATTGTTTTGAAGTGAATGTGTCCCAAATTCTGAAAATCAGTGTGTAACCTCAAATATTGTCACAACTGAAGCACATATTTTCTAAATTAAGTAAACTTTTTTGTATTTAAGTGTAAAACATTTAAATGTGATGCTTGTACAGCTGTTCAAAGCTATGTTTGCTGGTCATGTACTGGCTAGTGTACATAAGTTATGGGCATTTTGTACATTAGGAGGTCCTTTGTTTACAAATATCTGGATTTGTTCTATATTGACCACATTACCTGATGGACTACAACTACCGTAAACACAAGAACTGAAAGGGGAACTCTATCGATTGTTCATAAATTCTGCATAATTAAATGGTTAAGATGCAAGTCTTTCATGCTAGTCGGGTTCAAAATGTTTAATTCTATAGAAACCTAGTAAGTCAGAATTGTTCACAGAGGTAGTGATACCAGTGGAACCAGATGTCTGAAGAGTTTAAGGCCTCTAGAAGCTACATCACAGAAACATATTACACTAAATGGTTATGAATACTCAGCCTGATGTCTGAGACATTGTATTATAGTAGTTTTGAAATATAGTAGTTATATACTAGGGGCGGCACGGTGGCGTGGTGGGTATTGCTGTCACCCAAGGAGGGCCTGGGTTCGATTCCCCGGTCGGGCGACCAGGGTCCTCTCTGTGTGGAGTTTGCATGTTCTCCCTGTGTCTGCGTGGGTTTCCTCCGGGTTCTCCGGTTTCCTCCCACAGTCCAAAGACATGCAGTCAGGCCAATTGGACATGCTACATTGCCCCTAGGTGTGAGTGACTGTCTGTGTCTGTCTGTCTGCCCTGAGTTGGACTGGCGACCTGTCCAGGGTATGTCCTGCCTTCCGCCCGAAGACTGCTGGGATAGGCTCCAGCACCCCCCCGCGACCCTGACAGAGGAGCGTTAGAAGATGGATGGATGGATAGTTATATACTACTATATAGTAGTTCTGGCCTAACATGTATTTTAATCAATGTATTCTAATCTGTTCATGGTGTATGGATGTATTAAGGCCTACTTAACATGCTAACATTTCACACTAATTTATTACACAATCTCACCACGTCAACTTGTCTAACCACACCATTTAACTTCACTCGAACTAACCCACCACACAAGCTTCCAACTGGCTGGCCACCAATCCTCCCTCCAATAGACACCACCATAAAAGTGTCATCATGATGATATTTGTCTCCCTGTAGTCTTTTAATACCTCTCAGCAGGAAGATGTCAACACCACCACTGGCCATGGACTCATGGGCTTTAATAACCTCTGTGATGAAACAGAAGCCAGTCCACACCTATTGTGTGCTGGACTGTCCTGCTGAACTGGGCAAACACTGTCCTGAAAGGACATCAACGCTGACAGAGAGAAGAAAAGGTGCTCGTCCTGTTTTTCTAAACAGCATTATCACTACTGCATCAACAAATATTTGCAAGTTTGCCTCTACTGGATCATTCATCATTTCACAAGCAGCAACCTGTAGGGAAATAAAACCCTTTATATGATGATGAAGAGGTGGGCAGAGAGGGTGACTGGATAGGAGCCAGCGATTTGGAGGTTATCGGGTGCAAGCTGTTTGTGTGGTTGTGTGATATGTTGTGAAATTCAACCGTATATGATTTTAACACTCAGGAAGTTCCAACAGTGGAGTAAAAACAAATTCATCCACAATAAATCTGAAACTTCTATTAACAGATGCAGTGTTGCTATCATGGAGCTAATCAGGGAACTTCCTTTCATCCTTCCTCTCTGACTCCCTGCCTAAAAACATATAACTTTATACCACAGTTTACCACTACAGCATTGACTTAACACAGGAAATAGATTATTGTCTATAGTACAGTTACAGTTATAGTTATAGTACAGTTACAGTTATTGTCTATAGTAATAACTAACAGTGCTGATACCACTATAACCACATGAACCACATGCTAAATGCTTATATGGACACCATGCTGACCAACAACATTTACAACATTACATTTACATTTTACATTTACAGCATTTAGCAGACGCCCTTATCCAGAGCGACTTACAAGAAGTGCTTTGTCTATCTAGAGAAAGTATCTTTGCTAGTTACCAATAGCTTAGAGAAAAAGATCAGGCTCAGATACTGCTAGAAACAAATATGTCACTGCAGACACCAAGAGAAAAAGAAACAGAGTTGAACGCAGAACTCTGTGCCATTCAATGCAATAAAATAACAATAAGATACAGTACAGTAAACTACAATACACAGTGCAGTACAATAAAATAAGTGCAGCTTATAATTCAGTGCTCATTTAAGTGCTGTGTAAAGAGTTGAGTCTTCAGTCTACGTTTGAAGACAGCAAGAGACTCTGCTGTTCGGACAGCCAGTGGGAGTTCATTCCACCACCTGGGTGCCAGTACAGAGAGCATTCTCGACGCTTGTCTTCCGTGCACCTTGAAGGATGGCGTGTCAAGCCAAGCTGTACTCGAAGCTCCAAGGGCTCGTGGTACAGTTCAAGATTTCACCATCGCCATCAAGTAGGTAGGGGCTGGTCCATTTTTGGCTTTGTAGGCCAGCATTAGGGTTTTAAATCTGATGCGCGCAGCTACAGGAAGCCAGTGAAGGGAGTTTTTTGAAGGGAACATTGTTCAGCTACCTCAATATCCAGGGAAATGGGCTGGAATG
The DNA here is from genome assembly GCF_015220715.1 of Pygocentrus nattereri. Classification (NCBI taxonomy): domain Eukaryota; kingdom Metazoa; phylum Chordata; class Actinopteri; order Characiformes; family Serrasalmidae; genus Pygocentrus; species Pygocentrus nattereri. Next base: position 31,650,930 of record NC_051224.1, read on the forward strand.
TACCATTCTAGATGTAAAAGTCAAGCCAGAATGGTTCTGTTCTGGTTCTAAATTGTACACAGTGCTAGTTAACACTACTTGAAAGAATATTGACAGATACATAGCTAGCCTGCTAAGGTTAGCCTTCCATTCTAAGCTAGCTAGGTATCTCAATAAATTCAACAAAAGAGCGACAAATTTTAAGATGTTTCTGTGCTGTTGTTAGTTTACTTTGTTCTTAGAAAATGTCTATACTTCTTAGCTTATGAATATGTTACATATATAAAGTTAAGTGATACTTTTTTGATCCCACAACCGGGGAAATCCCACCTCCACATTTAACCCATCCATGGGATGAAACACCACATACACACTAGTGAACACACACACTAGGGGGCAGTGAGCACACTTGCCCGGAGTGGTGGGCAGCCCTATCCACAGCACCCGGGGAGCAGTTGGGGGTTAGGTGTCTTGCTCAAGGACACCTCAGTCATGGACTGTCAGCCCTGGGGATTGAACCGGCAACCTTCTGGTCACAGGGCCAGCTCTCTAACCTCCAGCCCACAACTGCCCCTCTTTAAGCATTCAAAGAGCCAGGTTTTGTTCCATTTTAGATATAATCGACAATAAATGTTCTTGCTCTCCTTATAAGTGATGTTGTGTTTTTTAAAATAATATTTAATAGGTTGCACAGTTTAGTTGGGAGCAGTCATAGGCTAGTTGGGGGATTGGGGGGACCAGCCTTGCAACTGGAACATTGCAGGTTCAATCCCCAGAGCCAACAGTAGGTGCCTGAAGTGCCCTTGATCAATTCACCTAACCTCTGGGTTCTGCAGATAGGGTTGCCCACTGCTCCGGGCAAGTGTGCTCACTGCCCCTTAGTGAAATTTCTACTAATAAGTCACTTAAAATAAACTGTTTTATTTGGGGAATCCAGCCTTTTAAGGTCTGAATGAAAATACCAAAGCTCAACAAAGACCAAGATTTATTTGCAACAATCAATTCAATTGAAGTGCTTTGTTCTTTCAGATAAGGTCACTGGTAATTTCAAGCTTCTAAGCTTCTAAGAAACAACTTTCAGCTTATGAGATACACTATTATGTTTAATACAGGAAATGCACAGGATTTAAGTATTTATTGGTTTGTTATAAAAATGTATGAACGGAAAAGCCATTTTAGAGGTGCAATTCAGTGTGAAAAAAGGTGTTTTAGAAAACCTACATACTTATTTAGTAAATTATTTAGTTAAGGAAGTTGTTCTATATAGAACCATGAACAATCAAAGAACCTTTTGTATGATTAAATAGTTCTCTGTATGATTAAACGTGTCTTTGGACTGATAGAGAATGTGTTTTATATAGTTCTATAGAGAACCTTTTGAAAAGGGTTCTATATAGCACCAAAAAAGGTTCTTCTGTTGTTACATGCTTACAGCTGTAGCACATTCTTCTTCAAAATGAAGAACCATTTAACAGTGCAAAGAAGCCTTTAATCATACAAAGGGTTCTTTGAGCCTTCCAGGTTCTACACAGAACCACTTTCTTTACTAAAGAAATTTTGAAGAACCATAATTGTTTAAAGTGTAGGGTTCCCTTGTATTCATAGTAGCATATTAGTAATAAATACAATACTAAATACTACAAATACTACAAATACTAATACAGCTAGAAACAACACAAAACCACCATAACTAACTACGCTCATTAACAATAAAACACACTCAATGCAAAACTCGATTTAATAGTGAACAACATTAAATAAATATACTGACCACACCAACATATCGTTGCTGTCCAAAAAAAAGTATCGCCATAATAATACTACTACTACTAATAATAATAATACATTTACAGGAGAAAGCAAAAACACTCTTACCTTTCAATGCAAGTTAATGTAAATTAGAAGTGATTTTAGAGCATTTCTCTTGGTCTATTCATCACGAAATCTTCACACGATGTAAAGAACAGCTGGTGTGTTAAAATTAGAATAATAGTAATAATAGTAATATAGAATAATAAAAATCAACAAAAATGGAGATACATAGCTTTTCTTTGGACAGCGATGTGATACTGTAAAAACTGAAACCACTATCAGGCAAAGAAACCTTAACATTACACATCTAATCAAATACATCTTATCTCTCCTTCTTCTCTCTTCTTTTTTTTCTTTCTAGTCCTCTGTTCCCCATATCTCTCAGTATATCTCCCTCTCTATAGTCTTGGCAGAGCACTGGTTCCTCAAGCTGGTACGTATTAAATCCTCTATCTGTCAGAAACCGCAGGCCCAGCACTGATTAATGCTAAATGATTACATCTGATTACATGCAAATCCAGACCAACAACATCAAAACTTTGGAGCAATGGGGAGAAGAAAACTCGCTGCCCCATTACTAGAGTTAGTAGGAATTTGCGCCAGTGCCTTTAGGTATTTGCAATGAACCAACATAAACATATTAATCTTTTCACCTAAATAAGTGCAATTACGCTGCAAGTGTATGTGAAAGTAATTGAGTAAGAAAGCTGCTGACTTCCAAACGTACTTTTCCCACATGTTTGTGGCCTTGTTTACACTTGGCATAAACCTCCATTCTCCATGATCCAATTGGGTTGCTGAGATCAACATCCAGTGAACAGACAATGCATTTACATGTTCCCTTTTCAAATGAAGCTACTGGCATGGCCATAACCAGCTATAAGGTCCAGGATAGTTTTGGATGGGTTTTTTAGCTCAACATAAGACTTTGACGTCTTTAAGACAAACAGCCAGACAATATAGACTATAGCAACACTATGCATTTCTGCAAGAACATATAAAACAAAGCGTTTATAAAGGCAACTCATAACTGATCAGTATTTGCTACAGGTCTAGTAAGTCCATGCATACACCTCATATTCAAATAGACTAGTCTGACTGAGGCCATTCTGAATACAATTTCTATCTGATTGAATGAGGTGGGTAATCCTGTAAATAAACAGTTAAGTACAAGAATAATAACCATGTAAACGTCTGTATCCGGTTACATTCCCTATCAGAAAGTACTTAAAAGTAGACAAAGTTTATGTTTTAAACTTTAAAACATGGTGGTGGGACGTCCGGCTTATGTGTCTCAGAACACATTTTCCTCTTAGCCTGCTTTAATAAGTACATGAGAAGTACATTTTACTGAGTCTGCCATCATTTTAAAGTAATTAGAAAAATAAGCACTGCTTACTGTTGCTCATCTCACTCTGACTGTATTCATGGGATGGTCATTGTCATGGTAACATGTTCACAAAGTGGTACTCTACCCATGTCCATAACCATCTCTTTATACAGCACTTAAATGAGCAGTGAATTAAGTATTGATTGTAATGTATTGCACTGCACTTATGTATTGTATTGTATTGTATTGCACTGTTCTGTGTTCAACTCTGTTCTTTTCTCTCTGGGTAGCAACAGTGACTCTGAGCTCAGGACTAGTTTTTTCTCTAACTTACTGGTAAGTAGATACTTTCTCTAGATAGACAAAGCACTTCTTGTAAGTCGCTCTGGATAAGAGCATCTGCTAAATACTGTAAATGTAAATTTGTTCTTTAGATTGTTGAATACAGTAGTGAGCATATAAACACCCCATGTGTAATTTATATTCAGAATATATTCAATCAGATTGGCTCTTTGCACGTAAACATAACCTGTGTGCATGAATATTCATTAACTACCACAATGATGATGCTATACAAAGTAATTCAGAAATCAACAGATAATGTTAGATATAATAATCTCATTACCTGTGTGATTATTTTGAGTAACATTTTCCAGTTTACATGACTTTTCCTTTCACAAGCTGTCATCAGACTAAAGCTAATTATTAATATATATATTTTTTTTTTCTTACTTGTGCCTCATAACAGTTTGTTGTTTGGGTTCACATGCTTACAGTTTTAAGGGAATACCTTAAAGTAATATTAAAAGCAATGCAAACTATTTTCTCTCATTTAAAAAAAGGAAAAATGAATATAGGAATACAGAAAAAGAATAGAGAAAAAACACAACATTTGCTATATCATATTCAAGTTTCTTACTAATTTTTTTTTTTTTGGGGGGGGGGTTCGCTGTGATGCTTAAGTCAATAAGACTTAAGGTGTTTTAGTGAGAAAAGCCAAGTTTATAATGCACCATGAAATTATACACATTAAGAGGGTTTTTTTTTAGTCAAGAGATCAAGAAAAGGAAAAGATGGCGCATTTGCTAAGAGGACACATGTGAAGTTCGTAATATTAAAGGAAAATAGGTGTTAAAATTGCAGCCAGGTGTGGTGGCAGAACTGTGTACTCACCCTTCACATTCATGAACATACATGTCAGTACATACTCATATGCCTAAAAATAGAGAAAGGCGGTAAACAATATTCTACATTGTGGGAAGAGCTGTGATGTCAGCATATAAATGTAGACAAGTGGACTACATTTAAATTATGCACAGATCCAATCACATTCACAAACATGGTTACACTTGTCTTTTAAATGAGTATATGGTCATCATCCACATGCAGGATGTGTTTTAGTGCCAAGTGTATACAAGGCCTAAAATGTGGCACCTGAGATCTAATGTTAGAACTCCTCCTGAGACCAAAGGAGAAGCTCAAAAATTGCTAAGCACTCAAGAACAGGTTGGTGTAGATGTAATGAGTGACTTATACAGTTAACTCATGGTAGATTGCAGTAATTGCTGTTGATAAAAACAAGATGTACATTTTTGTTACTCATAACTCAAGAAATGAAGAAATTCTGTCAAAAAGGAAGAAACTTTCAGTCTACACCATGTGTCTGTAAGTAGAACATATTAGAATATTTGATTCTATCATTTTAATTTGATGAAAAGTTATTATTTTAAGATAGAAACAAGCAGAAAAGTTAGAAATGCAGATTTGAGTGTAAATCATACGTAAATGTAGTTTACTATGTAACTTTGTTATTGCATTGAAATAAGTAGAATAGTTCATTTCCTGACTCCCAGGTGGTTGCTAGGGTGTTGCCAGGTGGAGGCTATGTATCAGGTGATCGCTGTGGTATTCCAGGTAGTTGCCCTTGTATTCCAGGTGGTTACTGTGGTATCCCGGGTGGTCACTAGCTGGTTGTTATGGTATCTCTGATGGTTGCTAGGGTGCTGCAAGGTAGTTTTTATAGTATTCCTGATGGTTGCTAAGATGTTCCTAGGCAGTTACTATGGTATTCCACAACAATGCTATGATATTGCAAGCGTACTTGTATTGTAATGATACAAGTGAGGCGCACAAACGTCTGCCTACATAGTTCCACCGTTTATTTTCTATGAGAAAAAAAACATATGTTGCTATTTGCAATCACTACTTATGTAAACTGAATGCATAGCTACACAACATTAGCTCCAGACTTATGAGAGTTTACTTGATCTTTAGTCCAGCTCTATACTGTTCTTGAGCTGTCGGAAACAAATGAAGGTTTTCAAGAGCCCTTTACCATCTGGGGTATTTAGAGCTCAAATAATGGTCTGGAGTCTTGATGTTTAAAGCTTACCATGGCACTTTGGCTCTTAAAACCATTCTTGTTTTTCTGCTGGGGTTGTTCAGAGTTCACAAAAACACACACACACACACACACACACACACACACACACACACACACACACACACACACACACACACAGACAGAAATCAGTTAGCGTAAATAAGATCTACAGCCAATCAATTAAATCCAGTGGCTCCAGATATGCTCTTGGCCGAGACAGCTGAAAAAAAGCAATGTTTGAGCTCGGTGTTCAGAGATCAGAGTCTGATTAGAGTCGGCCCAGTCCAGAGTGCTGGGGTTGCTGGTTACACAGTCCAACAAGATCACAGATTTATGTTCCAACAGCCGAGCTACATCTATATTGAGACTCCAACCCAACTCAAATCTTACCCAGTACCCAGTGTTACAAGTGCACTGAGCAGCAGACCAGATTTTTAAAAATACTTAGAATCTTTAAAATCTTTAGAATCCTTAAACAGATTTTTAGTTTTCAGAACAAATTCAGATTTCAAGCAGTAAGGGTTGAACAGGACTGTGCCATCTAAAGAATTTAGATCTCAAAAGGCCTGTTTAGATGTTTAACCTTTTTCCTGCAGGACCACTACACTGCATCTTGCGCTACATCTTGATCTCAAATCTAATCAATATATCTAATAATTCTCATTTTGAAATGGTTGTGCACTTTTTTTATTACATTATTATTATTATCACATTATTTACTTGTTTGAAGTAATTTTATTAAGTAAAATTACTGGCATTATACATTTCTTACAACAAGTAAAATTATGTGCCAATGTAGTGAGATGTGTTTTTTATAAAACTATGTAAAACAAGTAAAAAATGTCAAAATTAGGTCATTAATCTTAAATTAAGTTTATAACAATCTCAACAGGAGAAATATTGGATATATTCACTATATTTAATACAATTTGATAAGATGCCAATTTTGCTGTGTAGTGGAATGTGGAATCATACCTCACCACAAAGACAGACACACTTCTTTTTAAAAAGTCCAACCTCCAAAACAGATGGAAATTGCATTTTATGGCTACTGTGGAAAAGGATTAACGTTTGCCCATTTTTGCTCTCGCTGTAAATATAAAGAGATGTTTCTTGCCATCAAACTGCCAGAGTTCTCACCCTCACCCCACACAAGCCAAGGCATAGTTGATCTCTCAAGTACCTTAGTTTTGCACTGAACCCACAAGGATAATGTAGCTAACAAAAAATAGAATTATTGATTACTGAATTATTTTTTATGTTCTTTTTGATATTACATGACATATTTTCATCAATATGAAAACAAACTGAAGATGTAATTTAGTGTCAGAAACCACACCAACAAGTCTGACTTACTTGATGTGGTTTGAGTTCAATTTGTGATGTATTGGGTATGCAGTGTTATAAAATGGCAGTGTGTGGGGTTAAAGCTTGTTTTGTGCTTTAGCCAACAGTTCAAGTGTAGCTGAGTAAGCAAACTTGAGAAGCAGACTCTTTGCTGTTTTGGCTGGTTGACAACATTTGTGGTCAATGGAAATTTGACTTTTTACCTAAATGTTGCTTTAAATGATTGGAAGTCGGTTTGAATACAAATCAATTTTCACATGAATTAATCACAGAAACAGATTCACACACATGTAAAACCAACCAGTTTCCAGAGTGAAGCACAAGTTGATGTACAGTTAGATGTTCTGCTATCAAAACACTGCAGTTTCCCTTTGGGATCAATAAAATATCTATCTATCTATCTATCTATCTATCTATCTATCTATCTATCTATCTATCTATCTATCTATGTATCTGTCTGTCTGGCTGGCTGTTTGTCTGTCTGTCTGTCCGTCCATCCATCCATCCATCCATCCATCCATCTAATCTAAGATCCCCATACTACTGGCAAAGTCATGGTGGGCAAGAGTTCTCAACCCTAACACCACTAAACAACTCAACCAACACTTCCAGTCAAAAGATGAAATGTAGACTCTGTTTTAAAAACCACGCAAACAGCCAACACTACCCACGAACATGGCAAGATAGGTGTACCAGTTCTTGCATCTCCCGAATGGCCATCATGTTTGGCTCCTCATGCATGACTATGTGATCAACAGTCCTGTAGATGTAAACAGACTGTGTCCGAGATCAATGAGAACTGCCCAGGTAAACAGTGGCCCACAATCAAGCACATCATGTCATGTCACATCACTCATGAAGAGTGGAAATAAGTAAAATGGTCAGGTTTCTTTTCCATCGTGGTGCTGGAAAAAAAACAGATTTTGATGCAAGCAACATGGGTACATAGACCCATCCCTTATGGTGTGAACAGTACAGGCCTGTGATGGTAGTCTAATGATATGGCGAATGTTTTTCTGGCATTTTAGGGTCCCGATAATATCTGAAGAATATTTGAATGGTATGGCATTTCTGAACATCATTGCTGAGTCCCTGCTTTCATGGGTGCAGTTTATATACCCTTGGATGGACACTTTGCATCATAATGCACAATGTCACATCTCCAAATGGTTCTTGGACAGCTTTAGTGACCTGCACAGTTCCTGAATCTCAACCCTATTGGGCATCTCTGGGATGAGACGGAGGAGAAGTATGCAGCAAGACCCATTTCCACCAACTGTGCCATGCCATGACACGCTACAACATGTAAAGGTCTTTTAAAACTCTAAAAAAGATATAAGATATGCTTATTAAACATGGACAGCTTAGTGACCTACCCAGTCCCTGAATCTCAACTCCATTGGTCATCTCTGGGATAGGACAGAAGAGCTGTTTGCAGCAAGACCCATTTCCAGCAACTGTGCATGCTACAACATCCAAATGTCTTTTAAAATTTTAAATAAACCTAGAAGACATGCTCATCAACCCCTTTTTGACTTTTAGATGAAATGGCACAGCACATTCACCAGCAATGTTCAACTTGATCATAACCATTGATACAGATTTGCTGGGGGATTTAGGGATTTGAAGACCTTGAATATCGTGTTATACACAGAAAACAAGGTATAGTACAGGGACATTTATATATCCACAAATGTATGACAGTATGGACAGTAACCCAGTCCCATCTCACCCTTTGCCCCCTACCTCTTAGACCTCCATTTAGCCTGTTCATGTCTAAGGTTAGGGTGTACCAATTTTTGTTCAGATGGAGGGGTAGGGTGAAGTGTTAGGGCTGCACGACCCTCCAAACAGGTTTTTCAGAGACACACCTCAAACAGGGAATAAAAACAGATAAGATGGTTGCGCAAGCGACCAAAGAAACCCACAAATGTGGGTTCTTCGCTAAAAAGTTACGACAACCATTGCATTCATCTTAGTTTAATGTCATTTCAATGTATTATGGTCCTTTTCTTCATAACAAGCATAAAAATCAACATAAAAAATGTTCTAATGTCTCCATAAATAGCTTGCTAAAGTTCCCATTCCACCTTAAACAGTCCAGTATTGATGCCTGAAGTGCCAGAATGTAACTGCAGCTTCATTTAAGGTGGAACAGGAAAATTCAAAGAAGCTGGCGGACTTCCGTTTCATATCACTGAAGAATTAAAGGTGGATGAAGGCATATGATGCTCTAGATTACCTAAAACCCAGCAGTGAGGTTGCTGAACTTTACAATCCTTTGCTATGACTGCAGACTGGCATGGTCGCTTACAGAGCACCACTGGTTGCCCGTTCATGAAGTAATGAAGTGCTTTTTTAATTGAGGGCTATTCCATTTCATAGGGGAAGGTTTCCACTACTCATTGTAATTCAGTTCCAAGGGGCAAGACACTCGAAAACAAAGGGTAGGAGTAAACTAATAAACGGGATTGGGTCTTAGTCTAATGTTTTAAATAGAAAAAAAAAATAATAATAATGATTAAAAAAAAAATAGGAAGCCTGGTGTCGAATGAAGACACATGAAGCCAAAGCAACTAAACAGCAGTGGAATAGGGCCCAATTATTTCCTCTAAGTAAAGGGCCTGAAGACGTATCCACCCCAGGGACATGATGGGGTCCCACCCCAGTAACAGTTTACCACTTTTTCTGAAAGTGTACCTCATTATTAAATATCAGCTCGTGTCTATTGTTATGGAACCAAAATAGAAACACAGACTCTAATACGTGGGAGTACGTTCACAATACGTCCGGGATGAGCGCCTCTCCTAGGTTTGTGTGACCTCTTCAGAAACAATAACACATAACTTCTCCTTGGTTGTGTCATGTTTTTGACACTTGCCAGTGTGCGTGTGTGAGAGAGACAGCTGTGTGTGTTTTTTCAGGCCTCTCTCTTCCTCTCCGGAGGCTGTTTTAGTAACGTGTTACCTTGCTCCAGGTTAAATCTGTCATCGAGCAGGGCGGGATTGACGTGCTTACACTGTGTGTGTGTCTATGTGTGCGCCAGTAAAAAGGTTCAAGTAGAGATCTGTCATGCACACACACACACACACACACACACACACACTCTTGAAAAACACAGAGAATGCTGCCAGCTGTCAGGTTTGTGAAAGCACATTCCGTTTAACGTCCTGCAGCTTTTCTCTCTCTCTCTCTCTCTCTCTCTCTCTCTCTCTCTCTCTCTCTCTCTCTCTCTCTCTATCTCCTCTGTCTTTCTCTTGGATCAGTGCTGTATTGAACTGTGTCCAAATGCAGCATGTTGGGCCTTGCATGGAGGAAAGGCGTTGCTGTTGTGTTTTCAAACTGCAGGTTGCACTTAGATAGGTGCTGAAAAGTACTCAGCACCCCCCGCCCCCCACCCCACATACACACACATTTGTTTTTGTACAATGTCGGGACTTTGCTGTTTGCCTACACACACACACACACACACACACACACATATATACATATATATATATATATATATATATATATTCTGGACCTCTACCTTTACCTATACATGTTAATATGTCCCATATATGTTATATATGTTTCTATATGTAAATGTATTACATGATGAATGCACCAACAAATATACTCAGAACAAAAAAAGTCATTTTACATTACATTAAACATTAAGAACATTTTTGACTTTTCCTGAAAAGTAATCATTTAAGAGATGCATGGTTTACTTGGTACAGCGATGAATTGTAAAACCTTCTGTTTGGAGTTTGCGAACAAAAGATTTAAGTAACATAATTTCGCTACGGTAGCACATATACTCAGAGAAGATTAGCATGACCCCTTAGGTTTGAGTGTGAATGTATATGAATGTACATGTCTGTAAAATATAAAATATATATATGTAAAATATAACTTTGCTACAGTATACATTTGCTACAGATCAACACCTCCAATCAAAACTTTTCTTGAAATCTTGATTTAGAAGCCACAGCCAGTATTGACTGTTCAGACACATTAGGCTGATGAGTGCCAGCAGTATGTCCGGTAGATTTTTTTTTCAGGTTTTGTGAATACTTTTCATATATACATTTTACAAGCGAATAGACATTTTAAATAAACTACTGTTATTACAAAATGTAACTGAAGTGTCTAATTTTGGTTTTACTGAGCAAAGTGAGCAAAGAACTTACCACGCTCCCAATATATAGCTATAGCTCCCAATATATAGCTATCGGAACAAAACCTTGTATCTCCATTTTTGTCATTTTTAAGTTTTTAACATAATTTGAAAATGCCTATTTCCCTTTACATTTTGTTTACATTTTTATGATGAATGGACTAAAAGAAATGGCCCAAAGTGACTTAGAAAAACATCTGTTTCCACTGACTTACATTAAAGTATAGAGTAAAGAGTAAAGTATGTTTTTTCCTTCTCCTGTAAAGTTTTTTTCCATCAGCAGCGATATGTTCCTAAAAATAGTTTTAACAAAATATGTATAATACATTCCAGAAACTACATTTGATTTGTCCCATATTAATAAACCAATGCGCCAATCCCATAAACTTGTTTGCCATCTCAGCCACTAAACAGCCGCCTCTGAGCAGATGTGAGCAGAAAAACAACATCTAATTTGAGTATTACTGTCTGGCACAAAGTTGCAACTTTCCAAACACACTTTTTCACTTGCACCCTTGTCCGTTTCTATGGGGTCATTTGCATGAGGACAGCAGAAAAAAAAGCTTGGCACTAACCCACCAACCTGCTGTATCAAACGCCACATGGCAAAGGGAGTGCATGCTTCTCTTGAACTGGGCCTGGGGTCGTTTTCTCTCTCTCTCTCTCTTTTTCTCCGATCTCTCTCTCTTCATCCTCTCTCTCTCTCTCTCTCTCTCTCTCTGCCAGTGTTAATGGCCTATTTGCATCTCTATGACTCTCTCAGTGTGTGTTTCCGCTGGGCTGAATAACTCTATTAGCATGTACTGCAGGGTCCCCCATACGGCCTATACCAGCACTGACAAGCTTCACACAAACCTGCCACTCAGAAAGAGAGAAAGAGAAACAAAGTGAGGGAGAGAGGGAGTTATTCCATAACGCTTGCTGTTTATCTTAGCAAACTTGTGGCCGCTATAAAAACCATTTACCATAGGCAAATCTAAGCAAATATGCTGGCAGTTTACTAACACTAAACAATGCTAATACTGCACATGTTCATGAAGGTAACTGAGGCTTTACTTTATGAAGCCTTCTGGCGCTGTAGCCAGCCAAAGGCTTCAATGGGCTTCAGCATAATCAGACCAACACACTGTGGCTTTACGCACAAAACCAGAACGTGAGGAAGGTGTTAATTTCCCCTGCTTTTTTCCTCACACGCTCAGTAGGTCATGCTTGCCCGAAAAGTGTTAAATCGAAGAGTTCATAGACTAAATGTACTTAATATTCCTTACCTCAAATGCCCTGAAATACTTGCTTGGTGTTTGAAGTTTGCTTCTTTAGTCTTGTACTGGAGTTACAAAGCTAATGTGGATAACAAGTAATGAAAGCTTCTACTCCAAAAAGTGGCATGTTTAAACCAAAACCCACTTCAATCTCAAAGTTGTTAAGTAATCCCAATTAAACTTGATTTTGTGATTTATAGACTTTAAAAATGGAAAAGTACAAGCAACATTCAAGCTTCAAGATGGCTGCTGCTAATGATTTAACTATGCAACATACTTGTCTATTTGATTTTTATGCCAACCAATTTCTGTTACTTCTTTTTTTGGATCTTATACTTTATAAACTTGTGGGGAGGCCAGCGCCCATGTTGTACATTTGATTGAAATGATAGGCAGAAGTTGGTCTTTGCCATAGACAGATTTGGTAAAAAGATTCTTCAGTGGAAAATATGAGTGCTGAATGATTTCTAAGAGTCTAAGCAAAAGCTAGCCTACATATGCTTATTCAAATCACAAACATGTTCATTGGTTTTCAGTTTGTTTGGCTCTTGCTTGCACCACCTAATACAATCTTGCATTTCACTTCATCAGTATCATCGTTTTGACACCAATGTGAATGGGAGGAAAACTTTGTATCTCTGTTTTTGTCATTCTTCAGCGTTTGACATATTTTGAAAATGCCTATTGCCCTTTACATTGTGTGTAAATTTCATGAGGAATGGACCAAAACAAATGACCCAAAATGACTTGGGGGGAAAAAGTCTGGTTCCATTGATTTACATGTAAAGTACTGCACGTTTTTCCCTTTGCCTGTAAAGTTATCACTTTCGAGATATGAGATTTTCTTCTGACAACAGCGATATCCTCCTTTTTAAACCATCCAATCTTGCAGATCTAAGAACGTAAGAACAAATCTTTTCAATTAAAAGATCTCTGAAATAAGTTTTCTTTGGGGACTATTTTGCCTTTAGCACACTGTATGTACCTCTCTGCTATATCAAATTAATAATCACTGCCTTATTAATTGCAAACACTTTAGAACTTCATTATGCAAGCACTGAGCATGAATCAGCATTTTATTCATAAATATGTTTTAGGCGTTCTCATTCTGAAGCTTATTACTATACAGCTAGACTAATAATAGTTTAATAGGTTTAATAAGTTCAACATAAAAAAATATATTTTATTCATCATTGATTAGAGGATTAAAAGTGCTTAACAAATTTAACTGGTTAATGCATGCTCATCGATTTGAGTAATAAAGTCTTAACCAAGAATTTATTGTGCATTATTACAGTTAATGACCTCCAAGACCTTGTACTAATAGGTTATAATGAATGAAGCTTAATGCAAAGTGACTAAACTGTTTTGATGGATCAAATGTGGACTTACTGAGCAAAACCAACTCAAAAAAGATCACATTTTGCATCAAACTGCTCTGAATCATTTTGTTTAAAGATAAAATTATGCAGACCTTTTGAATAATTGGTGGGATTCCCCTTTATGTCTAATGGCACAGTTCAAAATGAAAGTGCTAACACATGTTTTCTTTAATAAACTACATTATGCTAGATTACTAGAATATGCTATGTGATAATTGTTCACAGTGGTGGTGATAGGAACCACATGTCTGAAGTTTTAAGGCATCTAAAAGCTCCCTCACAGAACGGTATTACATGAAATGGTTACAAAATATTTTGTGTTTACATTGTTTTACTATAGTTTTGAGAAAGGTTTGGCTCATATTTGTCTTTAATTAATTTATGGCCACATTCTACATGCAGAGCAGACATATAGACATAGACATATATTTCAGATTTACCACTATTTTATCATTAACAGCATTACAAGAAGTCAGAAGGCATGTGTAGGTTACCTGGTGGTTTTGGCTAGTAAATAAAAAGGCTATATTTGTGTTGTAGATATGACTCCTGGTTCACCACCACTGCAAAAAATCAGAGTTGATGTGTTTCTCCAATGAACCATTTTTCATCAAAACTTATTGAATGACTTTGTGTACCATCTCATCGATCAGAGTGTACCCAAATTTTGATAATTAAATTTTGATCAATAGCAATGTAATGTCTGTATGAGGCCACCACCTTTCATTTCTAACCTTGATCTATTTTTGTTCTTTCTCTGTCTCTCTCAGTCAGTGGGACAGTGCTGTAGTGCTCTGGTGAATTTCACCCAATGGAAAAACATTCAGTCCCGGCTCTCTTTGTCTGCTCTGTTTACAGTACCAGCGCTCCGGGCCGGATTATTCCCGGATGCTGGATGATCCCAGCCAGTAAGCCCCATCACATCCTGGGTCGGGTGTTTGCCAGAGGCTGCAGGCCATGAGCGTCACACTGACGAACTCAGCCGATATTTGTCCAGAATTCAGAACTGATTGAGCAACGTTTGAACTAGAGTCTGGAAGTTTTCCATCTGGCTGTGTAGCACAAATATTCTTATAGCCAGAGCTCCAGACTAGTTCCAGACTTTTGGGTCTGAGACTAGACAGGATTTTCATCAGTAAGTCATTATAAATATTGTCGTATTGCTGAAAACTAGGCTTAGGCCCTAAAAATACTGTCACGATTGGCTCCTCCTTCTCCTCCTTTTTGTTTACTTTTTGATCGTCCACGTGCTTATTTGTTTTGGTTTTCACAGTCCTGCCCCCTTGTTTCGTGACTCCTCATTGTTTCCATCTGTTTTCCGCCTGTCCCTCGTTATACCTGTGTTTTATAAGCCCCGTGTTTGGTCTGGTTTGTGTTGGTCTTTGTACTGATTGGTTGATATGTTTCAGGTTTGAGGTTTGGTGTGTTGTACGTTGTTTGATCTTCCGGCCCTGTTGTTTGTGTAACCTGTTTATTTTCATTATGTCTGTCCCTCCTGCTCTTTGTATTGGCTCATTGACCCTGGACTGTTTTGACCACGACCCTGGATTTGCCCTCAATAAAAGTCACTTATCTCAGCCTATGCGTCCGCCTCCTCGCTCCACATTACAAATCCCAGGTTTATTACATACTAAGGCTTATTATTTAGCAATTACATTAACTTAAATGCAAACTGGCTATTCTTAGGTTATAGAAGTGTGTAATAAAACTTTAACTTTAAATGAAACTGGCCCTTTTAAGCGGTTAAACAATATGCAGGAGATATGATTAGAGAGAGAGAGAGCACAAGATACATAAGTTAAAATGTCCACTAAATATTTGTACTTGTACTTAAATAACTGAAGTATTGTACTTCTGCCTGAACGATAGTGGGAGATAGGAAGACTAAGAGAGTGAGAGAGATATACACATGTAGGAAGTGTAAAAAATAAAAGGAGAGTGGAAAAATGAGCACAGATGGTCAAAGAGGTATTATAATCATGAACCTGAAAGTGAAAGCAATCAATGTGGATCAGCCACCAAAACACACCTAAAGCTTTTCTCATGTTCTCCAAAAACAGATGTATCTTGCTAATACAGCCGAGCTAAAGTAAACTTGGCCTACTTTTATCAACTGTGAGAATACTGGTTAGTAACGTTTTGATTATTTAATGTTTACAGCCCAACCATTTCAGCTTCCTTTGGGGTTCTGAGTCAGATTTAAAGCATCTGTCTTAAGCCAAATATCCCAAGAGCAAACAAGAAGACAGCAGACAGAGAGAGTATAGCTGTATGTGAGAGCCTAGTCTTAAACTGACCCATCCCAAGTTTTTTGAAACTGGGAAACATGTGGATCTTTCCTTCAGGCACATGCATAGATAGACCCAATGGAGAATTTCTTAAGAAAAATGTTTGAGAACTTCTTCATTTTTTTGAGAACTTATGAATTTATGAACTTATGAATATTCTTTGTGTTTGTCTTAAGAATGTTCACAAGTTTTTTTCTTAAGAAAGCATTCATGATTCTGGCCCATGGTTGCTTTGACCATCACTATGAACAATTCTGACTTGTTTCTCAAAAATGAGCAAATCATACATTATATTTCCAAAAGTATTCACTCATCTGCCTTCACACGCATATGAAATTGAGTGAGATTCCATTCTTAATCCATAGGGTTTAATGTGATATTGGCCCACCCTTTGCAACTATGACACCTTCAGCTCTTCTAAGAAGGCTTTCCACAAGGTTTAAGAGTGTGTTTATTGGAATTTTTGACCATTCTTCCAGAATCACATTTGTGAGGTCAGACACTGATGTTGGACGAGAAGGTCTGGCTCACAGTCTCCACTCTAACTCATCCCAAAGGTGTTCTTTCGGGTTGAGGTCAGGGATCTGTGCAGGCCAGTAAAGTTCTTCCACACCAAACTCGCTCATCCATGTCTTTATAGACCTTGCTTTGTGCACCGTTGTGCAGTCATGTTGCAACAGGAAGGGGCCATCCCCAAACTGTTCCCACAAATTTGGGAGAATTCAATTTTCCAAAATCTCTTGGCCTGTTGAAGCATTAAGAGTTCCTTTCACTGGAACTAAGGGGCCGAGCCCAACTCCTGAAAAACAACCTCACACCATAATCCCCCCTCCACCAAACTTTACACTTGGCACAAAGCAGTCAGACAAGCAACGTTCTCCTGGCAACTGCCAAATCCAGTTTCGTCCAACAGATTGCCAGACGGAGAAGCATGATCCGTCACTCCAGAGAACATGTCTCCACTGCTCTGGAGTCCAGTGGCTGCGCTTTACACCACTGCATTCGACGCTTTGCATTGCATTTGGTGATGTAAGGCTTGGATGAGGCTGCTCAGCCAGGTACATTTTTTTATGGCTCTTCTCATGGTTATACATCAGGCCCTCAACCCTGGCCTCTTACATGTACCTGATCAAGAAAATAGTGAATATTCACAAGTGTTAAGAACAGAGAAAACAAGCTATGCACTGCAGGTGGGAGGCCACACTGGGATTTTTCTAATTGCACATTCTGACACTGTGAAAACCGAACTGTGCATACCAAGCAGAATTACACACACAGCATGTTCAAGAGGGCAGGCTGTGTGTGTGTGTCTGTGTGTGTGTGTGTGTGTGTGTGTGTGTGGGCCTCCTATCAAACATGCTTTGATTTGTGCTCATTGAAAGCTTAAACTAGCACTGCCCATGTTTAAGGGGCATTTACAGGAAAAGCGGCGTCAGGGAGCGACATGCCCTGCTAAACGTCAGTGCCAGGAGAATGCCAACTATTCAGCTGGATCGCAGATTTGATGGTAGGGCTGCATCCATGATGAGGCTATAACCCCACAGGCGAATGCACTGGGGAGGGGATCAAAGGCAACTGCTGAAATATATGTGCTTGTGTGTGTATGTGTGTGTCAGGATGCAAGGCTTGGATTTCCCCTCATGTGTGTAGATGTCTGGAAAGATGACAGGATGTTTCTGCCCTGTAATGATGATAGTGAGACACATTTCCCCTCCAAAATAAAAGAGTCTGCCGAAAAGAATGAAAGAGAATGAAAGAGAGAGAGAACGAAAGAGAGACATCTGAGCTCAATGAAGGCAGCAGTATCCACAGCTATGTTTTCCAGTCCTATACAATACCGATACCTCCTCAAAGTCTTTTGGGTGAAGTTTCAGCCAGGAATGAAATTGGAGCAGCTCCCTCTTTACCCCAAATGTAGTGGATCAGCAAAGACATTTTTGCTTCTCTAGTTCCACACTGGAGCTATGAGGTTAATGTTGCTAATAAGTAAGAGAAGCTTGTATCCCAGTAATTAGCAATTGCATAACAATATATCATCAACAGTGTCAGATACCACAAAAAGTGCCTGACCCAAATATGTATCTGAATTTTTTGTGAATTTTATTTTTCTACCTTATTTCTATTTTTATATTTTAACTTATTTTAACTTTATTTCTATTTTACATGTTCTATACAATTTCATGAATTCCATGAATGGACCAATAGAAATGCTCAAACACAGCTTTGAATAAAACCTTATCATATTACCTTACATTAAAAGTAATGAATGTTCTGTAAAGTTGCCATTTAGGAGATACATGTTTTTCTTTGTATAGCAATGATAAGCATCTTAGGATTACTTAACAGCCTGATGTGGTTTGAAGCAAATGTGCAATGTTTTAGATTAAGAGACCCTTATTAGTCCCACAACAGGGAAATTTCACCTCTGCATTTAACCTATCTGTGAATGATACACACAAGTGAACGTACACACACTAAGGCACAGTGAGCACACTTGCCCGGAGCGGTGGGCAGCCCTATCCGCAGCACCTGGGGAGCAATTGAGGGTTAGGTGCCTTGCTCAAGGGCATTTCAGTCACATATAGTTGGCTCAGGGGATCAAACCAGCGAACCTCCGGTTGCAAAGCTGGTCCCCTAACCTCCAGCCCACGACTGCCCTTTAGGCCATTTGCATGATGCAAATTAGTGACATGTAAGCTTCTTCAAGGTTTTTTTTAGAAAGACAGTGATCCTTTATAAAACCATGAACACTTACAGTACAATTTAAATACAGATATGATTCTTTACATGGGTAATTGGTTCTTCTCTTTGATGGAAAACCAGATGAATTTCTTTAAAGGAACTTAAAAATTGGTCTATATGCCACATTCAAAGAAAGAGTCAAAGAATCCCTTGTTATACTGTATAGGACCCTTTTTGAGAAAGGTGTATTTGCTACATTAGCTTTGCATTCTCACTACAAAACTAAAGGCCCTTCATTTTTCATTGTGTATTGACTAATTGAATATATTTGGGCTAAGCTCATTTTTCCCAACCCATCGTTTTGATTGCTCTTAGGGAGATTTTCCTTGCCACCGTTGCCACTGGCTTGCTCATAGAGGCTTGGACCTTGTTTTTTTCTGTAAAGCTGCTTTGTGACAACACCTGTCAAATGGTGTGATATGCTGGTCTGGGTGGATCAGACACAGCAGTGCTTCTGGAGTTTTTAAACACTGAGAATAGTCCACCAACTAAACATATCCTGCCTAGATCATCTTGTGGGCAGCGTCCTGTGACCACTGATGACTGTGCAGAAGTAGATAAGCTACCAGGAAAACACACACTAACACACCACCACCTCATCAGTGTTACTGCAGTGCTGAGAATGATCCAACACCCAAATAGTACCTACTCTATTTGGTAGTACCTGTGAGGGCCCATGGGGGTCCTGACCACTGAAGAACAGGGTAAAAAGGGGCTAACAAAGTATCAGAGAAACAGATGGACTACAGTCTGTAACTGTAGAACTACAAAGTGCATCTATACAGTAAGTGGAGCTACTAAACTGGACAATGAGCGAAGAAACAAGGAGGTGGTCCTAAAGTTATGCCTGCTCTGTGTATGTCCATATATATGTACAGCTTTTCATGATCTGAGTAATCCCAAACACATCTGGACTCTTGGGTGGCCAGTCCATTGTTCAGAGAACACCAACAGTGGATTTGTTTCAGATGTGTTTGAACTTTTCTTTTGAACTCTCTTTTGGAAACTCATGGTTTTTTCACTTACCTTTGATTTTCACCTCCCTACGGTGGATTGTCTTGTATCTCATATCTCTCAGAAATATCTCCTGAAAAATTAATAGCGTCTTATAACACCTTACAGTTTAATCAAGCTACAGAGTTATGTATATATAGTGTTAGGAGTCTTGCCCAAGGACTCTTATTGGTGTAGCCTATATTGGTGCTACCTAAATGGGGAACTGAACCCCAGTCTGCTGCATGGGTTTTGAGTTCTGTTGTTTTTGTTTTTTTATCATGACTTTTGCACACATGATATTGATATTTCCAAATGCAATTAAAATGTAATTGTAAGGTTTTGATCTTTTACCAGTCAGTATTTTGTAATTGCTCGATTTGTTCCCCTAAAAGAAACTCAGATTGCTTGGTTAATCAACTAAATATCTGGTACAATATTCAGGTACTAATATTATCGATACATATAATCCGTCCTGCATTATATAATAATAAATACACATAATAAGCCCAGCATGTGCTGACATAAGGAAAAGTCTGGGTGTCACGATTGGCTCCTCCCACTCCATGTGCTTTTTGTTTTAGTCTTCCACGTGCATTTGTTTTGGTTCATGCCCCTTGTTTTGTGACCCTGCCCCTGATTGTTTTCACCTGTCGCTCGTCTGTCATATATGAGCGCTATGTTTGCCCTTTGTATTCACTGGTCTTTGTTTGAATCTCTGTTTGATGTATTTTGGTTGTGTTGTACTTGTAGTCTTTGTACTGTTCTGCTTCTTGGATTCTGGTGTCTGGATCTCTGAACCTGGACTGTTACGACTATGACCCTGGATTTGCCCTTAATAAATCTCGCTTATCTCAGCACGTGCGTCCGCCTCCTCGCTCCCCCTTACACTGGGCACTCCAGTCAAATGATATTTCTGGATTTTGTATGTGAAAATGAGGACACATCCTCTACAGAGAGCACAATTCTGCACACTTTACTGCACAATCACAGCTTGTTTGCTGATTTAAACATGCTAAAGAAATAAAAAGTAGAATATGGTCAGTGCAAAAAGTTATGGCAAATTTATATTATATGTTTTATTCTTTCCAGCACATTAAAAAAAAGCAAAGACATAGAAATATGCACTAAAATAAGCTGAGAAATATTAAATAATTAAAATATTAAAGAATTAATTTGTTCACTGTAGATGATGACAACTTATTTTTCCTTGGAAAATCAATAAGATAATTCAGTATCACCGCCCCCACCAGACCCCCCACCCACCCCCATTCATCCTCAGTTTTAATTAAGTTCTCAAAGACAACATTTTTGTGCACTCTCTTCCAGTTTCAATAGACACTGCAAGACCCTCATTCTTCTGCTGTTGCTCTCCCACCACCTGCATGTGTGAGTTAGTGAGTTAGTGACCCCATGCGCAGGTGTTGGATTACATCACCCTAATCAAGCTGAGGTATGCGCTTCCCCTCCGAGGCCAAGGGTCGAAGGTCATTGCCAGGGGGAGACAGATGCGTCCCTCATGCAGAGACGAAGAAAAGGTCAGAGGTCACAGAAGAAGCAAAGGTCCTAGTGGATGATGTGGAAGTAGTAAGAGCGTGCTTTAAAGAGATTTACGTGTTTGACCTTTAGGTCACATATTGCAGATTTGTTAGACAGAATTGAAGGCGATTACTTCCTTTAGATATTCAGTCACTTTTAAACACTGTGTCCACTTATTGTCCACACCTAACCTGTTGGTCCACCTTGTAGATATGGGAAGTCAGAGATAGTAGCTCATCTGCTGCTGCACAGTTTGTGTTAGTCATCCTCTAGGCCTTCATCAGTGGGCACAGGACGCTGCTGGCTGGGTAGTTTTGGTTGGTGGACTATTCTCAGTCCAGCAGTGACACTGAGGCATTTAAAACTCCAGCAGCACTGCTGGGTCTGATCCACTCAAGGTGTCAGGTTTTTAGCAGTGAGCTATGCATTTGCATTTTGGAATAAATGAACTTCGAATGGCATTAACCGTCAACTGCACCAAATTATATTTTATAAGACAATGCTAAAATACTGAACGAATCAAATGGTTTTCAAGCAGTCAGAAGTGGCTTTCATTTTCATCCAACATGTTTTGGCCATTCTAGATTACTCTCAGACATGTGATGCTTCTATAAGATATTCCATGTTTCATATATATATATATATATTAATCTATTTATTTGTGTAGTTTGTGTTTATTTGCTTAGAAAAATGTTAATATTTCAAAAAACAAAATTTATTGAATATTAATTAATACTGTTTATATATATATATATATATATATATATATATATACATATATTTTTTTTTTGTTTGTTTTTTTTCCTGGATGTTAGTGTGTTAGTTTAACCATCAAAGCTCTCCTTGAGGAAGCCCAGTATTATATGTAGTTAAAAAGCAACTCCTGGATTGACCAGTCAGTGCTTCAGTAAATTGTGCTCATGATGTAATTGATCATATTAAGTCTCTGTGGCGGCTGTGAAGGTGTCAAGGAAAAATATGGACCCAAGAAATTCTTGTTCCTTTTCACTGTTTTTATGTTTATTTTAATTATGAAAATGACTTTATTCTAATGTATACTGTGATAAACTCACTGCTCAGTGCAGGCGTCTATTAGCTGATGTAAGCGATCTGGCAGGCGTCTGTTAGCTGACGTAAGAGATCTGGATCATTCACAAGCCACATCATGCAAGAAAGAGATTTAAAAATACCTACCACGAGGTCACACTAGGAAGACTCCGCTTTCTTTGTGTATTCAAACTTCCACCAATTTGATAGTCAGTAAATGTATTCGAAAAGTGAGGAAATGAATTTGTTGCCCCAAGGCAACATCGTGCAATAGTGGGTTAATATCGAAGCTAATTAGATGAGAGTTGCTTTTAATTTTCACAAAGTATATATTGAGCCTCAGGCTGTAACTGAAGTGTAAAAAAGTCTAAATTTCATGACATATTAAGCATCACAAGGTTTATAAGACTTTACACATGTATAAAATGTGAATTTTACACAGTTGATTTGGATAATGTTGTTCTGCTGGGTCTTAATAAAAGTTTGTGGTTCACAGCAGCCATTGCCATGACAACCGTCTTACATACTCCTTATGTACAGCAATATATAGTGTGCGTGTGGCCCTGTAAACCTCCATTTTGCACAGACATCAAGGCCTCTCAGTGATTTGTGTTAACTCGCCCTGCCTTATAAGTACATTAGCTCAATATGTTTGTCTGCTTGTGTGTGTTTGATAAATTCCATATAAGTGGGTCATTGTGGCTCTGGGTGTAAAAGAGAGTGTGTTCATGTTTATTTGTGCTTTTTTGGTTGTTTGATAGGGGGGTGGAGGCAGATACTGCATCCTTGGAAGCCATTTAGCGTTTTATTTTTAACTTATTTGTAGCGGGCTTTAGCGTGACAGTGGGCAGACAGCACTGCTGTGTTAACTTTCTGTTGTAAGACAGGATAAATAAACTGCAGGAAATCCTCAAATTTGGAGGTCTATTGTTCCTACCAAAAAACAAACCATTCTTGGAAGCTTTGAAAGGCAAGGCACGAAATGTCGTTCTCATAACTTTAACTGGTTTAAAGAACCAGAAAGATTTCCCAAAGGAAAAATGTGTCCTTTCTACTGAACTGTGTGAATATTGTTATCATAAAATGAGATTTATTTAAGAGCCAATGGAGCAAAACTCCACCTAGTTTTACCGTAACTTCACAAAAGGATCTCTAATAAAAAATAGTGTGTCAACCAAGGTATAGTTTTGTTGGTGGTAAGTCCCTTAGTTGGGCCATCATTATTGTCCAGCGTGTTCATATATAATACATCACTGTTGTCAAAAGAAAACCTTGTATCTCCAAAATTATAACTTTAGAGGAGAAGGAAGAAACCTACTTTACTTTTAATGTAAGTCAATGAAACCGGACTTTTCTCCAAGACATGTTGGGCCATTTCCTGTAGGCTATTCTTCATGACATTTACAAACAATGTAAACAACATGTATTTTCAAATTCTGTCAAAAACTGGAAAATGACAAAATGACAAAAATGGAGATACACTCAATGTCCATTTCATAGGAGCACTATATTTACAGACTGTAGTCCATCTGTTTCTCTGCATACTTTGTTAGCCCCCTTTCTCCCTGTTCTTCAATGGTCAGGACCCCCACAGAGCAGGTACTTTGGGTGGTGGATCACTCTCAGCACTGCAGTTACACTGGCATGGTGGTGGTGTGTTAGTGTTGCGCTGGTACAAGTGGATCAGACACAGCAGTGCTGCTGGAGTTTTTAAACACTGTCCACTCACTCTAGACTATATTAGACAGACGTAACTTGTCAGTCCACTTTGTAGATGTAAAGTGAGAGATGATAGCTCATCTGCTACTGCACAGATGGTGTTGGTCATCAGTGGTCACAGGACGCTGCCCACAGGACACCATTGGCTGTACAATTTTGGTTGCTGGACTATTCTCAGTCCTGAAGCATTTACACAACTGTGTCTGATCCACTCATACCAGTGCACCACACACTAACACAGCACCACCACATCAGTGCCACTGCAGTGCTGAGGATGATCCACCACCCATTTTATACCTACTCTGGTCCTGATCATTGAAAAACAGGATTAAAAGAGGGTTAATAAATTATGCAGAGAAACAGACTACACTCTGTAACTGTAGAACTACAAAGTGCTCCTGTATGGTAAGTGGAGCTGATGAAATGACAGAAAGTGAAGATACAAGGAGATGTTCCTAATCAAATGCTTGGCGAGTGTAAATATCTGTTCTAAAATATTCAAGCATTGATGGAGGTTCTTTTGAAGACTGGGTAAGTATTCCAAAAGTATTCTCCTAAAAATGCAAAACTCTTGGACTGAATGCAGATACTCAATATCTGTATTCTGAATGCATGTTCCCATAACAAATATTGCATTGCATCCCAACCTAGAGGTGTATGTGGTTTGGAATGCAGCCAATAAGATTTACTGTCTGTGCCAAAGAAAAAATAATGAAACCTCCAAAACCAAATGCTACCACATATCACATACTACATTGCTGAATGCACCCCAACTGGTGATACTATTACAACATACTGTTTAGTATGGTTATATGAGGTTTTGGATGCAACCACTGATTCTACTTTCAGCTAAATATATCTAAAGCTGGCATACCACCAAAGTAAATAGTATTTCTAAAAAGTACACCACCATTAGAAGTGCATTCATTAGTAGAGAAAGCATAATATAACAACAGAGAGTAACCCTCAGGGCCTTCCACATTCTTCAAAGACTGAGAGAAAAATTGCCATGGTATCTAGGCCAATATATCAAAAAGTGGTCCTATTGGTTAGGACTTCAGGAGCTGAAAAGAAACCCTAATGTGCTATATTAACTATTAGCACAATTACAAAGCACCAGAAGAATCAACCCATTCGCTTTCATGAGAAAAATTTCACAGCAAAAATATCACAGCAGCAGCAGCAGCTCTATACTGAAAGAATCACTATGACACTGATACATATGCACTTATGTTTTTCTCAAGCTTCAAGTAAGACAGAATGTCTTTTAGAAGTTTCAAATGTCTGAATTTAATCCAAAACAGCCAAAAAATGTTAATGCGAATCATCATTAGCTTGACACTAACAAACTTCTACAATACCAAAGGGATGTTAGCAAAAATGAGCATTGTTGTTGAGGTGGAGCTTGAGAGATTGGCCATGTTTTGACTGAGTTTTGACTAGTCATGCCTTTGAATAGTCATGGTTCGCCACTGTATAATAGGGGGAAAAAATGATAACCAGGCTGCGTCCAAAACCACATACTACTGGGTTTTGGATGCAGGCTAGGTATCATTTTTCGTCCCCATTGCCACAAACAATGAGTCCCAGTGGCTGCATCTACTACGATACTACTATACTAGGCCATATACCGTGAATGCACACAGTGAATGGACTTCTAATGGTGGTGCACAACTTATAGTAGAGCAATATGTGGTTTTGGATGAAGGCCTGAAGATTAATATTTAATATGTAGTTGTAAAGTTGTAATATATTGTGTGTGTGTGTGTGTGTGTGTGTGTGTGTGTGTGTGTGTGTGTGTGTGTGTGTGTGTGTGTGTGTGTAGTGAGAGAGAATTGACAAAGGGCTTCTACAACACGGTAACTCATTAACCAAGCTGTAAGAGCAGAACAGAACAGAACTCTATTCCTTTCTATGAGTCAAAAAGAAAGAGAGAATGAGAAAGAAAGAGAAGAGACTCACTAATCATCTCACGCGCATATTTATAATCCTTTTGCATTTCAGTATGTAAATGAGTGTGTGTGTATCTGCATTGGTGTGTTTGAGTGAAGCATGTACGTGTGTTCTGCTTCTGCCTGTTCTAATACTGTTTTTAACAAGCCCTCGTCAATGTGGCCATTTCCCGTTTGGGGGAACACCCAGCATCACCTTAAAGGCCGTTTCATTACTATATTAGGACTTACTTTATTTAGACAGCCCCAAACAGATGATCTACAGATGTTGGAATTATTGACAAACTATCTGTCGCAGTACTGGGATTAGGGTTGGGATTAGGACCAGGTGAGGGGTTATGTTTAGGTTTTGGCTTGAGGTTAAGTTTAGGGTTAGGATTAAGGCCAGGTTTAGAATTAGAGAAAATTAAGGTGAAATTAATAGATACGTAGATATTTTCATTTTAGAAATGAAATAGATTTGATTATGCAAGATATGCATATAGTGTTACTCTATATTAGGTCTAAGTTTGTTAGATGAGCTCTCGGAGGGACAAGGGATCGAGTGAACACGTGTCGACTTCAGCAGCAGAACTTACCCAGAAATCATTGAGATCAGATCCATTTTTTGTTTTGAAACCTGAAAAATTGGTAGACAAATCTATTTCTAATCCATAGCAGTATATTACTTTGAAATGCTTAATATTTCAATACCATAATATTCAATTTGCTATGTTCAAACTCAGATTTGTGAAGCAAATTACTCCGTTCATATGTTCATATACTCCATTATACAAGACTGCTGTTACAGCTTCATAGCTTTCCTTTGCTAGCCTGCTAGTTAGTAAATTAAAGGCTGCACAGCTAGCAGTGACAAACAATAAAGGCAATACCCCACAGTTTTTAAACAAAGCATAACAGAAGTAATTATTTTAAAAAATTATGAACAATATGTCCAGATCTTTTAAAAATGTTCTATATTACAGCATTTGTATCACTAGCTCTCTGCATTAGCTCTCTGAGGCTAAACTAGCTAAGGGTGGCTGCATTCCAATGTCAGCAGTGGTGGACAAAGCACCCACATACAGTAAAAGTAAAACTATAAGTTCTCTCTTTATATTTTTCTTCAAGTCAAAGCACAAAAGTACTGTAAAAGTATAGTCCGTTATTCTCACCATCCAGCTTGTGTCTTCGATTAAGGAAATTGGTCGAATTTCACTCCCCATCAGAGCTGCTGGAATACCGGGTAACTGATTTAAAAATACTTAATGCTGCGGCATTTTCCTTCATTCTAAATGCATGTCAGAGAACCTAGCTGCAGGTGCTAAGCTGCGACTGGACATGCAGTATTTAAGAGAGGTATTGTCAAAGTCGCAGTATGAGTGGTTCAATTTACTCCTGAAACTATTCTGTTGTATATTATGGAAAATCTAGACTCTACTTAACGGTATTTTGCCAAAAGTAGTGACATAAAAAATAATAGATTTTACTGGGAAAGCTGAAGAAGTAAAAGTCTCAAAAAAAAGTTAAAAAGTCCATTTAAAAAGTTTTAAAAAGTCAAAAGTCAAGGAGAGAACTGATAGCCTACACTCAGTAAATGTACTGTCTAAAGGAATTAGGCAAAATTGCTTTGAATGGTTGGTTGTACCACAGTTTAAACTGGCTAGCACACAAAAAAATCCAGCTGAAACTTTAGTAACTTTTAAAGCAACGTGAGCTGCAACTTGTTAAAACTTCAACTAGATTAGCTGACAAATATAATAGCTAATGCGCAAACCTGTATACTTGTTAGCCAAACTACACTATATGGACAAAAGTATTGGAACATACTTCTTAATCATGGAATTCAAGTGTTTCATTCAGTTCCATTGTCACAGGTGTATAA
Organism: Pygocentrus nattereri; assembly: GCF_015220715.1. Taxonomy (NCBI): domain Eukaryota; kingdom Metazoa; phylum Chordata; class Actinopteri; order Characiformes; family Serrasalmidae; genus Pygocentrus; species Pygocentrus nattereri. Next base: position 31,678,728 of record NC_051224.1, read on the forward strand.
AATCAAGCATCTAGCCATGCAGTCTGCCTTTGCAAACACATCACTGTTGTCAGAAGAAAACCTCGTATCTCTGAAAAGGTAACTTTACAGAAGAAGACTAAAAAACCTACTGTACTTTGAATGTAAGTCAATGGAACCGGACTTTTTTCCAAGTCATTTTGGGCCATTTCTTTTAGTCTATTCATTGTGAAAATTAAAAATTTGCAGCATTGCAGCAAGTCAGTTTGCTAAATGTCTTCAGTCCTAAATATTCCATGATCAACCGTGAGTGGTATTATAAAGTGGAAGCGTTTAGGAACCACAGTAATTCAGCCACAAAGTGACAGATCATGTACTGCTACAGAGCGGGTCACTGAGTGCTGAAGCGTGTAGTGCATAAAAATCGGCAATGCTCTGCTGACTCTGTAACTGCAGATTTCCATACCTCCATTAACATCAGCACAAAAAGTGTGCCCTGAGAGCTTCATGGTATGGGGTTCCATGGCCAAACAACTGCATGCAGGCCTTACATCACTAAGCACAGTGCTGAGCGTTGGAGGAAGTGATATAAAGAACGCTGCCACTGGACTCGGGGGCAGTGGAAATGTCTTCTGTGGAGTGACAAATCACTCTTCTCTATCTGTCAGTCTGTTGGAAGAGTCTGGGTTTGGTGGATGCCAGGAGAACCTTACCTGCCTGACTACACTGTGCCAAGTGTGAAGTGTGGTGGAGGAGGCATAATGATATGGGGTTGTTTTTTAGGCCTCTTAATGGCCTCTTTCCAAAGAGAAATCCTAATGATTCAGCAGACAAAGACATTTTGGACAATTGTACGCTTCCAACTTTGTGGGAACAGTTTGTGGAAGGCCCTTTTCTGTTCCAGCATGACTGAGCCCCAGTGCACAAAGCGAGGTCCATAAGGCATGGTTAGGTGAGTTTGGTGTGGAAGAACTTGACTGGCTGGCACAGAGCCCTGACCTCAACCCCATCTAACACCTTTGGGATGAACTAGAATGGAGATTGCAAGCTAGACTTTCTCAGCCAACATCAGTGTCTGACCTCACAAAAGCTCTTCTGGATGAATAGAAACATACTCCAAAATCTTGTAGAAAGCTTCCCAGAAAAGTGGAAGCTATTATAGCTGCAACGGGGGAGCACCATATTAATGAGTATGGATTCAGAGCGGGATGTCATACAAGCTCCTGTGGGTGTAATGTGTAGGTGTCCCAATACATTTGTCCATATAGTGTATGTCCTAGTCAACTGATTCATATAGTTTAGACTCCTAAACTCCATATAGTTTCCTTTAAATCCTTAGCCCTTCTTTCTTTGAATCTGTTATTGAAGGTTTTTCAGCAATAAAGTGCTAAGGCATATGTTTTGTGCATTTACCATATTAAGGCTGCGCTGCCCTGACTTAATTACGTCATACAGATATTTTTTAAAAAGTACTTAAACACAGTAAGTTAACAGTACTGAAGTGCATGTATATATTTACTCTCCATCACTGGCTGTGAGTGGCCCCCTCACTACCATAGAGACCCTTATTAGTCCCACAACAGGGAAATTTCACCTCCACATTTAACCCATCCGTGAAGTGTAACACCACATACACTCTAGTGAACACAAACACACACACACACAAGGGGGCAGTAACCACACTTGCCCAGAGCCATGGGCAGCCCAATCGGCAGCGCCCAGGGAGCAGTTGGGGGTTAGGTGTCTTGCTCAAGGACACCTCAGTCATGTGCTGTCAGCTCTGGGAATCAAACCATCGACCTTCTGGTCACTAGGCTGGTTCCCTAACCTCCAGCCCATGACTGCCCCAGTTTGATGCTTTTCCCAATGGTGAGTTAAAGTTAATAAGGACATGTTAAAAATAAGGCCCTACTGTGTTAGCTTCAGGGCCGTGCCTGCTGACTTGATTATTTCCCCTATCGTACCTGTAATGTTTAACTATATGAGGCAACAGCACACAGTGTGTGCGTGTGTGTGTGTGTTCTAGAAAGAGATAACATGGAGTTGTACATTAAAAGCAGTTGAATAAACTACTTCCTTCCTGAAGTTGACCTGTACCTCACACACACGCACATTTACTTCCGATCCTGTTACCCTTGATCCCTTCAGACACGAAAAGGCAGAGAGCCGATTGGCTTGCAGATGCTTGTTTGCTCTGGTTTCATGGAATCTGTTAATGGCTAGCATTCAGCCTGGAGAATGTTTGTGAAATATTGATTTCGATTCGGTGAACTGCAGAATTACATCACACGTGTCTTTGATATCACGCACACACACACACACACACACACACACACACATACACATACACACACACACACATTGATATGACCTGTCTGATTCAGCAGAAAGTCCAGCTGCGCCAGCACCATATATTGCTGTCAGATCAGATAGAGAGAGAGAGAGAGAGAGAGAGAGAGAGAGAGAGAGAGAGAGAGAGAGGGAATTAAAAAGACACAGAGTAGCAGGAAGAGAAAGAAAGAAAGAAAGAAAGAAAGAAAGAAAGAAAGAAAGAAAGAAAGAAAGAAAGAAAGAGAGTGAGTGAGTGGGGGACTTCAAGAGAGATAGAGAAAGAGAAATAGAGAGAGAGCTCCAGTGACAAACTGACCACCAATCCAAAAAAAAAGTAAAAGGGCAAATTAATGTAGCAATTTTTAAATTACAGATTACTTAAATGCAAAATGTCCCTGAGTGCCCTCAGTCTCTGAATGTGATGTGGCAGCATTAGATGAAGTCTGCCTGCTGGATATGAGTGAGTAATGTTCTGTCCGGTTGTTGTGAAGAATACTCCCACATAGGAGGTCACATCCTCCGCTATAAGAACATTTCCGTGTTTATTCTGTCGTTATGGATATCCGAATCCAAGACAATAGTGGGAAAAGCCCGGAGTCGCCGTGACGATCGGTACAGTCTGACTGAGAACCGAACGGTCAGTCTACGCACATGATGCACGTTCTAGAGGGATGTGAAAAAGCAATTACAGGGGAAAGTGCCAGTGTTGTAAGGGGGTCCAGTCGTACTGTGGCCCAGGGCACAATCATACTTGTCATATAGTTACTGACACACTCATACTGTACACTCATGGCTCATAGATCCGATTTCTTAACAACACACCTCACCAGTTAGCTTCTATCCACACTACACACACAGGCCAGTCATAATGGAGCTCATCCAAAATAATGGATCTTTCACTACTTGCAACATGGTATATTCTTTACACTTCTGAAATCATACATATTGCAAAAATTATCAGTATCTATTTCATAAATCAAGGCTCTACTGCTGTACAGTCCTGTGAAAAACACAACCCTATTTCCAAAAATGTTGGGACACTGCAAAATGTGGATACAAACTGCAAAATGCAATGTCATGCCAATCATTTAAAGCCCATATTTCAATCAATATAGTACAAAGACAACATATTGAATGTTGAGAATTTTTGAAGTTTTTTGAAAAATGTATGCCCGTTTTGAATTTGATGACAGCAACACCTTCCAAAAAAGTTGGGACTGGGGAAACAAAAGGCTGGTAAAGTTGTGTAATGCTAACACCTGGTGGTTAATTGGCAACAGGTCAGTAACATGATTGGGTAGAAAAAGAGCATCTCAGAGAGCTTTCAGAAGTTAAGATGGGGAGGGGTTCATCACTCTGTGCAAGACTATCTGGACAAACACTGCAACAATTCAAGATTAACATTTGTCAACATAAAATATCAAAGAACATTTGTTTTTCATCATCTACAGTATATAATATCATTAAAAGTTTCCAAAAATCTGGAGAAATCTCTGTTAGCAAGGGACAAGGCCAAAAACCAGTATTTGCTGGCCATGATCTTTGGGCCTTCAGGTGGAATTGCATTAAAAACAGACATGATTCTGCAGTGGAAATCACTGCATGGGATCAGGAACACTTCTGAAAACCACTGTCTATAAAATACAGTTTCTGTCTATTAAATACAGTTTCAACATTTGATTTGTTGTCTTTGTACTACTTTCAATTAAATATAGGGTTTAAATGATTTGCATGTCATTGCATTTTGTTTTTATTTATATTTTGCACAGCTTCCCCACTTTTTTGGAAGTGGGGTTGTGTTTACACCCAGTTGATGGTCTTTATTTTGTCACATTAAATGGTTTCAGATCCTCATACAAAATATGACATTAACAACATAAGAAGACACAAAACAGAGTTTTGATTGCATTTATTTCATACATTCTACATACACTTTTGTAACGCCTGTAATCACCTGTTTGACAAATATTTTCCACCTGGACGTTATAACTGGTCATGCCAACTTCAGTCTTTCACGTTGCAGTGAAGGAATTTTGGCCCACTCTTCTTTGCAGAATTGCTTTAATTTGGCCACTTTGAAGGGCTTTCGAGTGTGAAGTGCCCGTTTAAGGCCACAGCTTCTTAAAAGGGTTCAAGTCAGGACTTTGACTAGGCCACTACAAAACCTTAATTTAGCTTCTTTTGAGCCACTCTGAGGTGGATTCGCTCTTCTGCTTCAGATTGTTGTCTCACTGAATAATCCAATTGCACCTATGCTTCAGATCACAGACTGATGAACGGACATTCTCCTGCTGGATTTTCTGGTTAATAACAGAATCCATGGTTTGGTCAATTATGGCAGGCTGCCCAGGTCCTACAGCAGCAAAGCACCCCACACCATAACACTGCCACCACCATGTTTCACTGTTGATATGATATTCTTATTGAGGAATGTTGTGTTAGCTTTACATCAGATGTAATGAGACTTCCATCTTCCAAAAAGTTCTACTTTCAACTCGTTGCAATGATTTTTGCCTTGCAACTTTCCCTTTGATACTCTTTTTTGACCACTCTCTTTCTAATGGTGGCACTATAAATGCTGACCTTATCTGAGGTGAGCAAGGCCTGCAGTTCCTTAGATATTCATTTGGGTTCTTTTGTGACCTCTCAAATGATTTGTTGCTGTGTTTCTGGAAAGATTGACCACTGTTCCAAGTTTCTCAATTTGAAGATGACAGTTCTTGCTCTGGTTCACTGGACCCCCACAGTTTGCTGGAAAATCCTTTCCAGAATTTCCTTTGCTTGCTGAATAGTGTACTTTGTCGAGATCTTTTAGCATACACTCTTTAAAAAATGGTTCTTCAAGGGTTCTTTACTGAAGGCAATGGTTCTACATAGAGCCATGAACTCTTACAGAACCATTTGCATGTATAAAAGGTTCTTTGTATCGTGAAATGGTTCTTCAGATTGAGGGAGAAAATATTATATGTGGGTCTACATAAAGTTCTGTATAGCAGAATTCTGTATGCTTTCGTTACAAGTTTGACATCATAACAATAGCAGAACTTTTTTTGGTGCTATATAGAACCCTCCATCAATCTAAAGAACAGTTTCATGATGTAAAAACGACATTTAGGCATGAAAATGGTTCTTTGAGTGTTCTTGTTCACATATAGAACCATTGTCTTTACTAAAAAACCCTTGAAGAACTTTAAAAGAGTGTACTTCACGTTGCTGAAAAAGGTCTATTTAAGTGATGTTTAGATTTAACTGGACTAGCAATCATCAAGCCTGGGTGTGTCTAGTTTTAATTGATCTACATTATTTATTCTCCATTGATTAATAGATTGATTGAGTAGATACGTAATTATTTTCACGTATGGCCACATGTCATTGGATATTATTTTTCCGTAAATGAATGAAATGATTATGAAAAATGTATTTTGTGTTTACTTGGGCTGTCTTTTTGTCATTTGGATTGATTTATATCAGTTAATATGGAAATGGAATGCTTTACAGGCAGCCTATTTAATGGTAGGGGAAAGAAGTAGTCTACTTAATACGCATTGGCCTATGAGGTTCTTACTTGTTACCAACATTAGCTTCGTAGCTCCAGTGCAATATTAAAGAAGCAAACGTCAGACTTTACATTTACATTTACAGCATTTAGCAGATTAGCTCTTATCCAGAGCGACTTACAAGAAGTGCTTTGTCTATCTAGAGAAAGTGTCTTTGCTAGTTACCAATAGGTTAGAGAAAAAGACAGTCCTGAGCTCAGATACTGCTAGAAACAAAAAGTCACTGTAGATACCCAGAGAAAAGGAACAGAGTTGAACACAGAACTCTGTGCCATTCAATGCACTTCCCTGTTCTTGGGTGTGAAAAGATATCTATTGTGTTAATGTAGGGATTATAAACTGTGCATAGATATCAGATGTAGCTCTGTTGGATATGAAGATAATAGAAGTGTTAATAGAGCGACAGATGAAGTGAGTAATCTGATATATGTAACTGTAGATAAACATCTTGAGAACAAATGCACAGTGATGGTGCACTGCGCTTAATGTCTCCAACTTTAATAACAAATACATGCAGGCGCGTTCTGCGCAAGTGTTAGATCTACACCACACCAAAAGCTGCCATTAACAGTCTCGACACGTTTAAATACACACACACACACACACACACACACACCCTTTTAACACTTACAAAGCCGAGCGCTTATAAATCTCACATTACTTTGTAGTTCAGCTTACAGAAGCTTTTGATTTAGAGCTAGAATGGTTCACACGCACATAGGCTTACACAGACACACACACACACACACACACACACACACTTACTTTTGATTTAGAACTATAATGGTTCACACAAACACACACACACTTAAACGCACATACACTAGGGGTCCGCACGGGCATGAAATTGAAGCTCAAATCCAACCCATAGCAGTGAATTTGAGACCCTATCTGACTCAACCAGGCCCGACTGGTACTGTTAAATTTGATAGTTGAACCTAACCCGAACAAGAGAGAGAGAGAGAGAGAGAGAGAGAGAGAGAGAGAGAGAGAGAGAGAGAGAGAGTAACATAGAAAAGATGAGCTTTTTTATCCTATTAACATTTGGAAACAAGAATTGTGCACTTTCTAGACGGTCCCTTAATGACTTACACATCAGAGATCGGCCTTCATGAATATTTATGCTTAGTGAAACTTTGTTGAAATACACTGAGTTGCAGTTTGTTTGCTATCTTCTCAAGAGTGAGAAAATGTAAGTTTTCTCTATTTTGAGTATTTATTTAATGAGAAATTGAGGAGAAAGGAGAAACTTTTATTTGTTCAAGATGGAAATAAAGGCATGAGGACAAGACAAATTACATTTTGTAACAATTTCATTGACATCGCAATCAGAAATATGGAGGGGACTGGCTTTCAAGTGCAAGGGCCTAGGCCCCCTCAGGTCCCACCATAGCTATGTTCCTGAGACACACTAACAGACTCAGAGTCACACAAACACACACAAAACCAAGCTTAAAACATACACACATCTCTCTGCTTAGAGGAACAGAGGGGTGAAGAGTTTGAGCAGAGGTGAAAGACAGCAGGCGTTTCTCAGTTAACTTTATGTATGTGCTGTCCACCAACCCTCTGCCGAAAGGACAGAGGTCACTGAGAGTGCACATGCCTGCACCATTTGATTTGGATAGTCCTGCAGTGTTGGATGGGGGGAAAAAAACTTTAAATACTTTAAATTCGCAAAAACGTGACGTTTATCTAAACGACTCGGACTGTTTATTCAACATGATGAACAGCGGCACTGATTAGAGCGAAACTGCTTCCAAACTCAATCACTTCTTCACTCTCAGCTTAAATATTAAATCCGCACTATTATTGCACAAAGCTCGGATTTGTTGAGTTTTCCCCTGATGTTTATGGAAAGCGATCTCTGTGCTTTAACTTCATTAGCCTGTGTAGATTGTGTTTAATAAGCTGGTGCAAGTTTACAGGGCTAAACTGAGTAGGACAGGATACGATATTTCTTTCGGCGCATTGTTTAGATTAAAAGAAACAATGCTGCTGTGTTTTATGTCATTCGAGAGTAAATATACATTACAGGGGTCGTTACATTAGAGCCTCATCCATCATCTCCTGACCCTGCGGCTGTTGTTGGTGTAAACCAAACCGAGGCCGAACATACAGAGTCAATATTATTATGGTGATCTGTGGGAAATCGATTAACCAGTGTTGGCCTGGCAGTGTGTTGATGCTGATATTTAGCTGGCGTTTGGTTTCCAGCATGGCTAATCTACAGATCTACCATGAACTGAGGCTCCATGATGGTGAACGGTAATTAAATCATGCGCTTAGATGTCACCCAAACAACACATACATGGGGAATATATTGGGAACATATATAGGGAATACATCCAAATTCCAAAATGTGTTTTTAAAAAAAACACATACAGTATTTTTGTGCATTTTCATGCATGGTTGATAAAAATATATACTTTTACAGAATAAAGGAGAAGAAAAGAGAAGATGGGATAAGAAGAGAGGAGCACAGGAGAAGAGAAATGAGGAAAGGAAATAAATCACAAGAGATGAGAATAGGAGAGAAGTGAAGAGATGAGGAAGGATGAGAATAGAGAGGAATGCAAGAAAGGATAACAAGAGATAAGAAGATGTAAACAGAAAAGAAGAGAAAGACGATAATAAAGAACAGAAAAGAAGGTGAGAAGAGAAGACAGCAGCAGAGAAGAAGAGCAGAGAGTTAAAGTGAAGAAAAGAACAGAGGAAAACGTAACAGGAGAGAAAAAAGAAGGAGAAGATGGGAGAAGATTTGTTTTATTTTATTTAACAATAAAGGAAATAAGAATAAAGGAAACTGGGAAGAGGAGAAGAGAAGAGGATGAGAGAAGAGAAGAGGGTGAGAACAAGAGAAGAGAAAAGAAGGGAAGTGAAGAGGAGATAAGATGATAGAGAAGAGGAGAGAACAGAAGAGAAGATAGGAGAGGAGAGAAGAGGAGAGGAGAGAGGAGAAGAGAATAGAAGAGAAGAGAAAAGAAGAGAAGAGAGGAGAGAAGAGAGGAGAGAAGACAAGAGGAGAGAAAATAAGAGGAGAAGAGAAGAGAAGAGAAGAGAAGAGAGAAGAGAAGAGGAGAGGAGAAGAGAGGAGAGAAGAGAGAAGAGAAGAGGAGAGGAGAAGAGAGGAGAGAAGAGGAGAGGAGAAGAGAACAGGAGAAGAGAGAAGAGAGGAGAGGAGATGAGAGGAGAGAAGAGAAGAAGAGAAGAGGAGAGGAGAGAAAAGAAGAGGAGAGGAGAGAAGAGAAGAAGAGAAGAGGAGAGGAGAGAAGAGAAGAGAAGAAGAGAAGAGGAGAGGAGAGAAGAAGAGAAGAGAAGAGGAGAGGAGAAGAGAGGAGAGAAGAGAAGAGAAGAAGAGAAGAGAAGAGAAGAGAAGAGAAGAGAAGAGAAGAGGAGAGGAGAGGAGAGGAGGGAAAAGAAGAGAAGAGGAGAAGAGAAGAGATGAGAGGAGAGAAGAGAAGAAGAGAAGAGGAGAGGAGAGGAGAGAAAATAAGAGGAGAGGAGAGAAGAGAAGAAGAGAAGAGGAGAGGAGAGGAGAGAAAAGAAGAGGAGAGGAGAGAAGAGAAGAAGAGAAGAGAAGAGAGGAGAGAAGAGAGGAGAGGAGATGAGAGGAGAGAAGAGAAGAAGCGAAGAGGAGAGGAGATGAGAGGAGAGAAGAGAAGAAGAGAAGAGGAGAGGAGAGGAGAGAAAAGAAGAGGAGAGGAGAGATGAGAAGAAGAGAAGAGGAGAGGAGAGGAGAGAAGAAGAGAAGAGAAGAGGAGAGGAGAAGAGAGGAGAGAAGAGGAGAGTAAAGAAGAGAACAGGAGAGGAGAGAAGAGAAGAGAAGAAGAGAAGAGAAGAGGAGAGAAGAGAAGAGGAGAGGAGAGGAGAGGAGAGGAGGGAAAAGAAGAGAAGAGGAGAAGAGAAGAGAGGAGAAGAGAAGAGAAGAGAAGAGAAGAGAAGAGAAGAGAAGAGAAGAGAAGAGGAGAGGAGAGAAAAGAAGAGAAGAAGAGAAGAGAAGAGTAGAGAAGAGGAGAGGAGAGAAGAGGAGAAGAGAAGAGGAGAAGAGAGGAGAGAAGAGGAGAGAAAAGAAGAGAAGAAGAGAGAAGAGAAGAGAAGAGAAGAGAGGAGAGAAGAGGAGAGGAGAGAAAAGAAGAGAGGAGAGGAGAGGAGAAGAGGTGAGAAGAAGGGAGAAGAGAAGAGAGAATAGAAGAGAAGAGGAGAGAAAAGAAGGTGAGAAGAGAAGACAAGAGAAGAGGAGAGGAGAAGAGAGAAAAGAAGAGAAGAGAAGAGAAGAGAAGAGAAGAGAAGAGAAGAGGAGAGGAGAAGAGAGAAGAGAAGAGAAGAGAAGAGAAGAGAAGAGAAGAGAAGAGAAGAGAAGAGAAGAGAAGAGAAGGGAGTTTTCCACATGGCTTCTTTTTTTTAACATTTCTATGAAATAGTACTGCATCTCTCCTCATAGCAGTATTTCAGGAGAAAGAGCCAAGACATGTTTGCTTCTTCAGTTTTGCACTGCAGTTATAAGAGAAATGAGGCACCATCTGAGACAAATGTGTGCTGAGTTAGGCGTGCAGTTTACACAATGCTAAACGGTGCAGTACAAGCTCCCATTACTTACTATATTAGTCTCATAATTCTAGTGGAAAGCTAAAGAAGCAAACACATCTTGGCTGTTGGCTACATTTGTGGTGAGAGAAAAGAAGATTCTGTGGTTTTGCCCTGATTACATACTGTCAGCTATAAGAGGACACAGATATAGATGAGACTGATCCACGGTAATGTTGGTATTCTCTGTAAATCAGCCCCTCTCTTCCTCTCTTACAGCGTTTTACAGAGATTACAGCTTTGAAGCATCTCATTCTGAGAAAGCCTGTGTGCGTGCGTTGGGTCAGCGCGCTTGAGGAATGCCCAGGAATTCCAAACCTGCACATGCGTCACTGAGGGCCTTTTAAATCACCTCAACGGAAGTGCATTCCTCTCCCTCTCGCTCTATCTCTCTCTCTCTAAGATAAACCAACACTCTATTAACCTAAAATGGACTTAGAAAAGAACAAGGCCAAAACAAGCACATTTCCACATTTTATATACTGGATCATTTCAGCTCTGACACATGACGCATATTCTATCTCAGACATAAACACATACTGTTTATATAGAGAGAGCGAACGAGAGAGAGAGGTGAAGGAAAGAGAAGAAAAGATGAGACAAGAAGAGAAGGAGAAGAGAAAAGAGAGAGAGAGAGAGAGAGAGAGAGAGGGGGTAAAATACTGAATAGAAGAGAGCAAAAGAGAGAGCAAGAGAAAAAGAAAAGGACAAAGAGGGTAATAGAGAGAAAAAGAATGATACAGAGAGACAGAGAGAGAGAGAGAAAGAATGACGATTAGAGAATGAGAAAAAAGAGAAAGAGCTAAAAGTAATGAGAGCTAGAGAAAGAGAGACAGAGAGAAATAGAGAGACCGATTTAGAGAATGAGAGTTAGAGAATGAGAAAAAAGAGAAAGAGTAAGAGAGAGAGAGAGAGAGAGAGAGAGAGTAGTTAAATGTTCTCTGGTGGCTGTTACTCTTCAGTCAGGAGGTTGGTAGGGTCACATGCCGAGGGAACACTAAATATTTACCCGTTTCCGTCCTGGAAGACACACACACACACAAATACACACACACACACACACACACACACACACACACACACACACACACACACATACAGAAAGGCTGGTGAGCCCTGCTTATGCAGTCAGAGCGTCTGGGACTTAATCAACACTGCTGATGCAGATGTCAGAGAGATCATTCGTACAAAAAACATCAAACTGCAAAGAGGAGGGAAATTTAAGTGCGTAATATGACAAAATATTATCATAATCATGACTTAGTTCGTCACATTATACTTCATGGATATGTTCTGTATCCAAGCAACACTGAACAACAGTATGTTTCATTGCAAAGAAATCCTTTTTAGTTGGATTTGCTGCAGTGCAGTGTTAAATGTTGAACGTCATTGTATTCAGTTTTTCAAAGAACAATCCCACTTTCAAAGACGTTGGGACAGGGCCATGTCCACCATTGTGTAGCATCCCTTTTTCTTTTAACAGCAGTCTAAATGTCTGGGAAGTGAGGAGACCAATTGCTGAAGCTTTGGGAGAGGAATGTTGTCCCATTCTTGTCTGATGTAGGAGTCTAGCTGCTCAACAGCCCTGGGTCTTCTTTGCTGGGTTTTTTGTTTCATGATGTGCCCAATCTTTTCTATTGGTGAAAGATATGGACTACAGGCAGCCCAGTTCAGCACCTCAACTCTTCGTCTATGCTGTTGTTTTATGTGGTTTAGCATTGTCTTGCTGAAATATGCAAGTCCTTCCCTGAAAGAGACGTTGTCTGGATGGGTGCATATGTTGTTCTAAAACCTCGGTATATTTTTCAGCATTGATAGTGCCTTTCCAGACGTGTAAGCTGCCCACGCAATAGGCACTAATGAAACCCCAGACCATCAGAAATGCAGGCTTTTGAACTGTGCACTGATAACAAGCTGGATGATCCCTCTTCTCTTGAGTCTGCAGGACGTCCATGGTTTCATCTGACCACAGAACAGTTTACATTTTGCTTCAGTCCATTTTAAATGAGCTTTGGCCCAGAGAAAGAGGCAGTGTTTTTGGATCGTGTTGCCATACGGCTTTTTCTTTGCATAATAGCTTTAACTTGCATGTGTGGATTGCATAGTGAACTGTGTTCACAGACAATGATTACTGGAAGTCTGAGCCTATGCAGTGATTTCCAGTACATAATCATGCCTGTTTTCAATGCAGTGCCACCACTATGTAGTGAATAAAGTACAGGTTTATGAGATTTGTTTTTCTATACATTTATTTACATTTTTCACAGCTTCCCAACTTTTTTGGAACTAGGGTTAGTGAAGTATTTCAGTCTGTTCTCTGTAAGAGTAACAGTTGATTATATTTCCACAGAACTGTTTTTTTATCCCTCACTAAGAGGGAGGGGATGCTGTAGAGGGTGGTCAAGCTGATGTTCTTGACAAGCTCCTTCCAAGTCTATACATCAGGATGATGTGAAGGAATGCTGTGAAACATAAATGTTCCCTCAGATTCACATTCACACAATCACAACACCCCAGGTCAGATCAACCAAACTTTGGGTCGGGCCATGGGCTCACCTGCCTTTCTAAGAATAAATCTCACGCTCTGCTTCTTCAAATATTTAGCCCATAGGCCCACCTGCTGTATACAATAGCACTGGCCGAAATTCCAGAAATCCAAACCACCGGGATAAACCCTCACGCCTTCCCAACAGGTGTGTGAGTATTTTCATCAAAATGGTTATGGCTCACAAATCACAGTGTTAACAAATCGAGCACCAGCTGGATCTGCCTATTTTAAATAAATCTCATTGGGATTTGTCAAATTTTCACATTGATTTGGAGCATGAGTGATGGATATGCACCAAGGGATTGTTGTTTAAGACTGGAATTCCAGATGTTGGATGAGCAAGAACATGTCTGTTCATCAAAACGATTGACCTTACAGTACCCCTGTTTCATTGTGCTGAGTTTCCACCAAGGATTAAGACAATGGCTTGCTGAAAAAACAAATTCAGACAGTTTTGAGCTCCAAATGTAGTGAAGATATTTTGGGTAACCAAAGACTGCTTCTCGACTGGAGCTACATGGCTAAAGGCAACTACACATAGGCAACCACACACTGACTGCACTGCACCTCATAGCATCGCATAATGTGGCATAATGAAAGCACAATTAAGGACAAGTATAAGTTCACTTTTACACTTTACAAATTATGATATAATTTAGCAAATTTAGCACAGTTTACTCCTGGTTTGCTAATATGTTGTTTATGTTGTTTTCAAGCTGAAAGGCACAAGCTGGGGCAGTTGTGGGCTGGAGGTCACCAGTTTGATGCCCTGAGCTGACAGGACATAACTAAAGTACTGTTTAGCAAGGCGCCTAACCCCAACTGCTCCCTGGGTGCTGTGGATAGGGCTGGCCACTGCTCTGCACATGTGATGCTCACTGCCCCCTAGTGTGTGTGTGCATTCATTGGGTGTACAGATGGGTTAAATGTGGAGGTAAATTTCCCTGTTGTGGGACTAATAAAGGGTAACTTTAAAAAAATAAATAAATAGATTGAATCCGATTGAAAACATTCCAAGTATAGAGTAAGCCTGAGGTGTTTACATGCATATTCCACTCAACAGTCCAATGGCAAAATCTCTGTTTACATGCACACTACAAGTAATCTGATCCAGATTCCGTGCATGCATAGAGAACCACTTAGTGCAGTCCAGTCAGAGTGAGACGAGCAGCAGTAAGTAATACTTGTGCATTTGAATTCTTTAAAATGATGGCAGACTCAGGAAAGTGTTCCTCACATGTACTTATTGAAGAAGGGTGAAAGGAAGACACCATGTTCTGAGACAGAAGATGGACACCCGACCCACTATCATCTTTTAAAGTTCAAAGCATAAACTTTGTCTCCTCTACAGACCAGTATTCTGATTGAGGTGTATACACTGAGCTATCCATCCATCCATCCATCCATCCATCTTCTAAGCCGCTTCTCCGTCAGGGTCACAGGGGGGTGCTGGAGCCTATCCCAGCAGTCTTCGGGTGGAAGGCAGGATACACCCTGGACAGGTCACCAGTCCATCGCAGGGCAGACAGACACAGACAGTCACTCACACACAGGGACAATTTAGCACATCCAATCAGCCTGACTGCATGTCTTTGGACTGTGGGAGGAAACCGGAGAACCCAGAGGAAACCCACGCAGACACGGGGAGAACATGCAAACTCCACACAGAGAGGACCCTGGTCGACTGGCCAGGGAATCAAACCCAGGCCCTCCTTGCTGTGAGGCGACAGCGCTACCCACCACGCCACCATGCCGCTGAGCTATTAGTCAGATTATTAACAAATTATCAAGCTGCATTGCTATTGAGCAATTGAACACTAGCACACCTTGACGTTGAATGTGGGTGCCAGTGTTCATACCTTCATTAACCCTCTCAGGTCAACAAAGTCATATGCGACATCAAAGGACATCATACATAAAAGAATAAATGCTGCATGCCACTGACTTCATTTTTTCTGGAAGGCTAGCATTTTGCCATTTCAATAAAGGCTATGTTACAATCAGATCCCTTTCAGAATCTTTGTAATCCAGCCTTAAACTGCACTGTCTTTTTGAAGATTGTGTAAAAACCCATAAGGACAAATCCAACACTGAATATCTTTTGTGATTATTTATGTTTCTCTGTGTTGAAAAGAGTTATTGTTGCTGTCAGCAGGGCTGTTAGCCATTGACCAATGCCTTGGGTTGAGTCTGTCAACCAATCAGAGGTGTTCCTAACAGCTCTAGCATGCAGCATTCACAAAATATATTTTTTTCTTTTATCTATGATGACCTTTGATGTCACATATGATATCAGGTCTGAGAGGGTTAAAAGCAAAAGTAGTGAATTTGTAGACACTATGTGTCACAGCGTGGTGCATTTGTTATATGCTGGCCATAATGTAGCTAATAAGTAATGAAAGATAGCTGCACTAATTAGAAGTGGAGGACAATAACTAAGTAAATGTAATTTGTTACTGTACTTAAGTAGTTTTTTTGTGTATCTTTACTTAAGTATTTCCAAATTTGGGTGACTTTTTACTTTCACTCTACTACATTTCAAAGTCAAATATCTTGCTTTTTGCTCCACTACATTATGCATAACCTGTCGTTCCTTTCAGTTTATGTGAGCATAAAAACGTAATGTCAAAACAAAAGAATCATGAAGCAAGAACACCAATCAGGGCACAGCACGCACTTTGTTTTGAGCTTGTTTTGACCTGTTGGACAGCTACCCAGTGCAAGCATACAGTTCAATGGTAGTGCAACAGGATAAAATTTATACATTTTTAAACCAAAATGATGAACTAACCTAACTTTGTGCAAATAGACCACAATATAGAAATATGTCCACATATGCAGTTGTTTCTGTCATGTTTCTTTATTCTGAATTTATACAAACACTATTTCAATTTATAGTAAATTAGTTTTGGCTAGTTTATGTTTATGAACAGAGATCAATATAGTAAAGGAAACTGATTTGTGATCCTGAGTTTAAAGTGTTTTTATTAAACTTAAACTCGTAACTTACAAATAAATCTTATTCTGAAACTTTGCTTCTTCGCAAAAAGTGATTTCAGAGCCATTCGGTTCTACCTGATGGAAACTGTTTACCTTCAGTGTTTTGTGCTTATAATAATTTTAATAGACATCAGCGTCACTAATTAATGAAACTCTATTAAAATATTGGTTTACCAAGAGAGACACTGGAGTATTTTCACTTAAAATGAGGTAATGAAATAAGTCTTTTTACAAAAATGGTAATTGGACATTTTTACCTTTAATACTTATACGTACATGTGAGGGCAAATACTTTTACTCAAGTGGAGGTCTGAAGGGAGGACTTCTATTTTTACTGGAGTAATATTTTACCTTGAGTATCTCTACTTTAACTCAAGTACATTATTTGTGTACTTCGATCACCACTGCTAATTAGCATTGTACAAAGAGCATGCTTAAGTCCTCATACATGGACTTCAAACCACATCAAGTTGTTAAGTAACCTCTAAAAGAAATTGCTTATATGGTTTCCGACACTGTTATTCTAGAATTAGAATTTACAACCATTTGTCATTGTGAATTTAGACCTCTGCATTTAACCCAAAAGTGCAGTGAAACACCCACACTAGGGGCAGTGAGCACATTTGCCCGGAGCAGTGGGCAGCCCTATCCACCTGGGGAGCAATTGGGGGTTATGTGCACAAGGGCACTTCAGTCATGAACTGTCAGCCAAGGGGATCGAACCAGCAACCTTCTAGTCACAGGGCTGGTCCCCTAACCTCCAGCCCACGACTGTGTCTCAGCCTAGGTTTGTGTATAAGTAAGGAAGCAAAGTTTGAGTGCTTTCAGTGCTGAACTAGAGTACTAATTGTTAGCAGTTGCTATTTTGAATGATTTACCAAAAAACCCTTGTAAAACTTAGAAATGCTAGTAAGCTAGCATAGCAAAATGAAGATAAAATGATAGTTTCACTATGCTACAATAAATATGGACAAAAAATTATTCTTCAAGACTCTTCAAGCTGCTACATCTGTTTTTAGTGAAGCAATGTATTTTGTCCAGTTTAATAGGTAGTACTATATCAACATCATAGCTGGAGGGCAAAACTCACAGCAAACATGTCTTGGCTGATTGATGACATTGGCTACGGTGTCAAGCCCTGAATATTAATTTCTAGAATGTTAGAACAGAGCTTTCTGTTTGTCATAAATGTGAAAACATGAGTCGAAAACAAGGAAAAAACACCTCTATGATGATGATGCAAATTTCTACTAGCACCTCTATAGGATTACCAATGATATGCTAGTGCTAAGCTCACAAAAGTCTCTAATGATACATCGACAAGGTATAGCTTCAAGGTCAGGGTTTCTAATAAAGTGGCAAAGGAGTGCACAGTCTTCTCGCATGGAGTCATTGCAATGACCATGACTGGCCATCTCTGGCAGTCCAATTGGCCGCATCACCCCTCTCACTCCAAACAAACCACAACTGGAAATGCTTAGCGATGAGTTGGCACTTATTTTTTTCCCCCATTTTCTTTCTTTTTCTCTGGCGTTATTTATATCCAGTGACCGAGCTTACTCAGAAAACATGAATCACCACCCACTCATTCAGAGGGGAACCCGGCAAAAAATGTGCTGCTGTATTTCTTTTCTCACAGGGTGTTTCTCACAAGGCTTTCACTGGCAGTCTGGAGCTGAGTCAGATGGTGATCCGGCAGAGTCATCGCCGAGCGAGAAACGAGCCTACAAACACAGGCATTCTGGCTGGAGGCCTTATGGAAAGAGTGAAGGAAAAGAGTGACTCCAAACCCAGTCATTGAGAAAGAAAGCAGTGAGGAGACATCTTAAAATAATAATAATCTGGCCAAAAATCGAATGTACCTAGTTGTCCTCTTACCCAATGTAGGGTAGCAATATTTGGTGTCTGAAGTTTGGTTCTTCAGCTTTGCTCTGGAGCTATGAGGCTAATGCTGCTAACAGGCAATGGAAGATTATACCTCACTGATTAGCACTGCGCTAACTGCATATCTGAATTATTAAACTATAAACTCTGTTGAGTTGTTAAATAATGTCAAATAGACTTGCCTACAAAAATGCATGGACAAAATTATGTCAGGTAGCCAACAAACAGTTATCGCATCCATCTTGTTGTTTGTTTTTATAGATAGCATTATCCATATTAGCTTCACAGCTCCAATGCAAAGCTAAAAAAGCAAATGTCAGATACCAAACATGTCTTGGCTGATCAGTTCCATTTAGAATACAAGATAAATTATGGATTTATGGTGTTCACCAATGTATTCCTTTAATGACATCAAGAAGCTAATTGACTTTCCAGTTATGACTGAACTCAAGAAGTCAGTGAGGGATGAGATTGTAGAGGTAATGCGTAAAGTACCCAGTTAGTCCAATACTACTCTCAGAAGCTAGACTTTTGCCTGTTCTCAGACAGTCTGGGGCATTTTAGCTTAAAGTTATTAAAGACCTTCAATGAAAACTCTTTACTAACCATACCTCGTGTCAGAGAATAAAATTGTACCACAATCCATTGAAATTCCATTTTCTAAGTTGTGTTGACTCCACACACCCTGTCTCATCGCCAGGCTTTTTATTTTATTGTTTTATTTTAAAACATTAGGCCATGAAAACATACAACTATGTACTTTTTCACCTGGGAAAAATGTATTTAAGGTACAAAATTGGATCTTAAAACCACTATTGTATCTTTGAGGGTGCATTTACATAGTTTGTACTATGAAGAATGAAAAATGTACCTGCACCTGTGAATGAACCTTTATTTCTAACAGTGTATTAACCCTTTTCCAAAGCAGCTGTATAAGGCAGTTTCAGTCTGTCTTGGACGTCCCTCAGCTGAATTATGCATTTTTCTTCAATAATATTGCAGGAATAAATGTTGATAGAAATATATACAATTTACAAAACTGGAAGCAGACTGAATTAAGATTAAGAGACCCTTATTAGTCCCACAATGGGGAAATTTCAACTCCGCATTTAACCCATCCGTGAAGTGAAACACCACATACACACTAGTGAGCACACTTGCCCGGAGCGGTGGGCAGCCCTATCCGCAGCGCCCGGGGAGCAGTTGGGGGTTAGGCGTCTTGCTCAAGGACACCTCAGTCATGTGCTGTCGGCTCTGGGGATCGAACCAGCAACCTTCTAGTCATGAGGCTGGGTCCCTAACCTCCAGCCCATGACTGCCCAAGTGTGGAAGTGTGGAAGAAGTGTGAATAGTTTTTACAGCATTACCCCTACACTCTTAGAAAAAAGGTGCTAAATTGTCAAAGTGGTGGTACCCATGAGGGTATGCCTTCAGTACCTTTAGATAGGGAACAACAATGTATTGTGTTCCATTGCAGTTTTTTGTACAAGTTGTACCCACTCCATACACCCTGTCTTGGCTTCAGCTTTTATATATTATTGCTCTGATTTTAAACATTAGGTTTGAAAAAGTACAAATATGTTAGAAATAAAGGTTCTGCCTATGTACATTTTTCGTTCATCAAGGTACAATGTAACTGTACCCTCAAAGGTACAACAGTGGTTTTAAGGCCCAATTGTATACCTTAAATAGGTTTTCCTGGTGAAAATGACATATTTGTACCTTTTCATAACCTAATATTTGAGAACAATAAAATAAAAAGCCTGGAGATAAGATGGAGTATGTGGAGTCAACACAACTGGTACAATTATTTTCCCTGACTAAATGTACTGAGATGTACCTTTGAGGGTACCACCCTAGTGACAAGAGGGGTACTGAACCAGTGACAGTTTTATACCTTTTTTATGAGCGTATTACAGATTAAACTCATAATACTTTTGGTTAGTTAACCGCAAATCAAACATTTATTAGAGACTGTTCATCTTTTACGCTCAATCCCACCAGATGTGAGTTTGATCATACAGATACAGTAAAAATGAAACTGATGAATAAGAACTCGTTTTATGACCAGATTTGCAGATTTGCCCATACGCAACTTTGATGAATAAGGGGCATTGCCTCAAAAGAGCTTCCCAGAAATGTGGGTGCAGCCCCGTCATGAACATTGCTGAAGGAGGCTGTAGCAGGTCCCTAAGAACCTAGTAACCAGTACTCCAAAAGAGGAACCCAACCTTCTCTGGGCTGCAACCAGGATACAAGCTTATGAGAAAGATTAAGCAGATGCACTGGGATTATACAGAAGAATGAATCAGGAGTTGCTTACAACAGGAACGGATGTGAAAGTCTGTCAGAAATCTGGTGAGCGTTTTGCTTCATGACATAAATATGAATATGCTACGGTGAAGTTAGATCACACCATCTGTCCAATCACCAAGGAATGAACAGTGACTCAAGGTCAAAGTTACTCTTGACTCATCAGTTGAGTTTGGTACTCTTTCAGAGAAGTGAGGTGAAGAGAATGCGTACTTGTGTCCTGGTGTGCTATTTTCGCAGTCTATACACCGCGGCCGACCGCTTGTGTTGATTTCACTTCAGAGAGCTCCTTGCGTGCCTTTCCACCGATAGCTGTGGTTCCATCGTAATTGGTTCCAGCTTTGAGAAAAGCACGTTGCATTGGCACTGGTCAGCTAATGCACAGAATCAGTCCCTCATGTTGCTTATAACACAGATATGATACGTGTCATTGTATGGCCTAAGGTACAATAAATGATTTACAACATGTCATAAATTATTGCATTATAGCAAGCAGAAAACAAGACCAAATGGTGTTGATTTTGCTGTAAGTACTTCAATCTAATATACAGACAGAAGATTTTTGCAGGCTTGGATTGTGTATGGGTGTTTTGTAAATGTTTATACTAAGCTAATTCAGTAGCATGCCCCATTTTAGCTCAGTCAATAGGAAAGAATGGTCAAATGACAAAGGCTTGGACATTTTAAGTCATTTTAAATTAGAATTTACGTGACAAACACGTGACAAACAATTCTGACTGAAACACAGTATTAGGGAAGGCATCTGAGCCAGTTGAGCATTTCGTTCAATTGTTGGTGGGTGTAGTGGGAAGGAAAGGTGAAATATGTTGCCAGAACAAGTGAACCGACATCAGTTTTGTTCAGTTTGTATGGGACAATATCAGGTTAAGTTCAGTGTTATCTCACAAAGCAGGTTCAGGCATGGTTGCAATGGCTGCTTATCCATGTAACTTTATCTGTCAATCCAGGTCAAGCTATGATTAATCCATACACAACACAACAATCAATCAAACCACTCAATCTAGCCTTCTCTTACCTAACCTAGTCTCATGATGGTGGATCACTTTTTTGCCAGCCTGCATGGCAACTCCTACTGCATTCTTAATCTACTCCAGGGCAGGATAAGTTCAGAATTTTGGATCATAAACAGCTCCTGTGTCAACAAGGGCTGAGATTTTGACCGTTTAGGGACAGTTTTCTGACAAAGATTGGGTTTTTTTTTACTTTTGTGGCATCAGTCACAAGAAAAATGGCTGCCACATAGGCGGCAAGTAAATGTTTGATTAAAAAAATGTCCAAATTCATGATTACATAAAACTTTTTACCACGTGATTTACCACGTGAAATAGCCTGTTAGCTGTTACCATGTGAAATAATCAATGTGTGAACAGTGAGGGTCTCCTGAAAATGGCATATGGCATGTGTGACTGTCTCATGTAAATATGTTGTAATTGTGATTGTAATTGACCAAAATAGCAAACAATTATTCCATATGATCATAGAATTGCATTGCTTTTTACCATTATGAATGCTTTACTTTGTCTTTGTCTTGTATTTATGTAATATGACTTCTTTTGCTTTACAGTCAGCTGTTTGGTGCTTGGCTGTTCACTCTAAACATCACCCTTTCATGTGCATGCATACTAGGGGTCGCACAAATATTATATGTTATTAGTTGGCCAATCATTCAAAACATACTTGACATCATTACCATGTCAAAAAAAAAAAAAACATGGATGATCCGGGCATGTGTGAAAAATATTTTGTTAGTATCTCGGGTTGGTTCTAGCAGCAGGTAGCGCAGTTTGAGATGTTCACAAGTTTCAGCCTCAGGCACTCAAACAAGTACACAGACTGTCTGATGTGAACTGCATGTTAAAATCACTACAGGTCCCAGAAATTCAGTCCTTACAGAGAATATAAATTGGTTCTGGTGCATGCACTGTGTGATGGGAAACAAATGGTTGTCAAGTTAAATGCTCATAGCAAGCAGGTGCATCTCTGCAGATGATCCTTTCAGATCGAGGTAAAGGCCTAGAATCAGGAAACATTCATTATATCCAATTTTAAGACGCTACTCCTGAATTGTATTTGAAAACACAGGTAGAAAGCAAGCAAGATATCCTATTATATTTGCAGGCTGGTACTCTAAGTCATGCCAAACACCCTGTGATTGGTTGCTTTGCATGTCAGTCAAATGGGCTTTTCCTGGTGTGGTTTGCAAAACTTACCCAGTCTGGATTATGAGTTTATATTTACAGCTATAGTATTTCTACAGTAATAAAGTACTTCGGGCTTTGCGTCCAACAGAAAAATCTGGCTTCTGTTCTCTCTGTCTGTTCACGGCAGTATTTACCACTGCAGTATTTTAGGCACTGTCCTCAAATAGTCAACTGTTGCCCATAGCACTGACTAGTGGATTTATTAGTTGAATATTCTATGCACCCCCTAATGCGCATAAGGTTTAATCATAGCTTGTGTATCTAAATCTTTTTAACCACCATCGTAAAATGAATTTATGGTTGTCACACATCCGGCAAGTTCTCAGAGAGACACGGACTCTACCTCCCAGACTCCTCTGGGAGATCACATGAATGAGATACTTCCTTCACACCCGGAGTCCGACTCGGACTCCATTGCCCAGAGTGCTCCGGGGAATCACATGACTTCTGACTCTCTCGCGCGCTCCTATCAGCACTCAGAGGCACCCGAATTCTAATGTGTATCGCCTGTGTGTAGTCATATGACTCATATAGTTTAGTTTATAAGCCCAGGCTTTAGTTAGGTCTAGTTGCGTATTAGGTATTGTTTCTCCATAAACTACTGAGCGTTCATTCCGGTTGTTGGTATCCTGTCCATTTGCTTTGTTTTTTGACTCTGCCTTTTGCCTACTCCCAATGTACTTTTGCTGAACTGTTTTGATTCGTGTTTTGACCACTTTTGCCTGCCTCTCCGACTCCGTCTTTTGCCTTGCCCTTTGGTGTTTGTTTGCCTAGTGTTATGCTCACCATAACATTTCTGCTGTGTTTTCTGGATTTGACTCACGCCTGTTAATCGACTACGTTTTTGGTCTGTGATTTTGAAAGTAAAGCTGCTATTGTCTTTTTTTTATCCGCGAGCATCTGGTTTCTGTTGAATCGTCACAATGATGGCTGTTTTCTGCCTAAGCCCCCCCCCACTTTTTTTTGCCCAATTTTAAGCTTGCTGTGACAAATTTTCACAATTTTCACAATCTGAACCACTTTTCTAGGTTGAAAGCTTGATCAGAAGCCACTGATGGCGCGGATGATCTGCTGTTGTGTGAGGAGAAACTAGTGAATCTTTAGCCATCCGATTGAGCTCTGAAGTGTTTGGAGGACCTCTGATATATACAACTCAAAATGTTCATGAGTCCTGTATTATAAGAAGGGAGATTTACTCAACGAGTGATTCAAACAACAGCCAATCAGAGAGCTAGAAGAGCAGAGAAACAGGTAAAAAGACTTGGATGCACAGTGCCTGAAGAGCAGAGTATGGAGACAGAGGAGCTGTGTGTAAAACACCGGCAGATAAGAGCTGTTATCATGTTTATAATGTGTGGATCCAGACATCAAAGCACTTTCTTAACATTTTCAGCTCAGCTGCCAGTTTGTAATGAAATATTTATCCAGCTGTCACTGCATCAGTGTTTCTCAACCCCATTTTAACCCCCAGTTTGTGCTTTCACTGTGCATAAAAGCACAAACAGGTCCCATCCTCTAAGTTTAACTTTGTGCCATGTGATGTGAGGAGATCTGGGAGTTTGAGTTCTTGTTCATAGCCGGAACTCATTGTAGTGTGTTATACTCTCATTGCCCTGTCATCTATTGTGAGTGCCCTCACGGCAAAAAGACAAATTCTGATATCAAGTTTGTGATGAAATCTGTTGAGGCTTTAAAAGTCATGTAGCGTACACCCAGCCTAAGTTAAGCATGCCTCGTAGAACAGGCCTCAGGTTAGCATGGTGATAAAGTCTGGTGAAAAAGTAACAAGGAAAATCCAGGTTTCAGCCAATCTAAGCTCAAAGTTAGCTGCCTAGGCGAGAAATCCAGCTTCATGAGACAGGCCCCTGGGCTTTTGTTAGGAAAATCGAAACGGCTCGTTGTTTTAGAGTAATTTTATATGTAAAGTATCAAGTGTGAACTGTATGTAATTGATGCATGAAATTGACACTCCCAACACGCAAAGTCCATAAACGTGTATGTGAATGTGTCTAAGCATGTGAGTGTGTGTGCATGTTTGACTTGTGTTCATATTTTCTCCACTGCAGCTCATTTTCACACACTTGTGCAATCACACACTTGAGGCATCCTGTTTATGTGTCCTTGCGTTTGGCTGTGGCGTATCTCTCTCTCTCTCTCTCTCTCTCTCTCTCTCTCTCTCTCCCATTCTCGCTCTCTCTTTCTCCCGCAACAGCTGTGTGCGACCTTGAGTAGACATGCCATTCCTCTGACACACTGCCTCACTCAGTACTCTCTCACACACATACACACATATATGCACACTACAACATGTGTCTGCAGTCTTGGCACAAAGCAGAGCACTGTACTTAATCAATAGCAAACTTGGAGAGCATGTGTGGATGTCTTCAGCGCAGATTCAAGAGCTGAAGAGAAGCAGAACAAATATGGGGTTTTGTCGTGGTAGACAAGCTTAAATAATAGCTTGACTTGTGCAGGTTTTAGCAGATGCTAAATGTAGCATGGGTTGAGGTAGTGCAGGTAGAGGGGTTGAGATTGAGATAACAGCACTAGCTGAGTAAAGACAGTGGAGGAAATGGGATTGAGGTAGTAGACGTAGTGGGATTGAAATAGTAAAGGTGACAGGACTGAGATGGTAGGATTGTGATAGTGGAGTCAGTGGAATTAAAAGCGTGGAAACAATAAGAGTGGGATAGTGAAGGCAGCAGAACTAAAATAGCTGGATTAAGACCCAAGTGGTCTAACTGAGATAGAGGCAGTATGATTGAGTGTGTGCACAATATAGCAGTGGTGACTGTGATAGTAAAAGCAGGAAGACTAAGAGAGCAGAGGGAATCATATTGAGAAACTGGGATTGATATAATGGAGGTAGTGAGATTGCAGTAGTAGAGGCAGTGGGGGCAGAAGGATTGAGCTGGTGGTGGTAATAGATTTGATATTTAGGAGATGGGTTTAAGATAGTAGGAGCACTGGGATTCGAGCAATGGATGTAACAGGACTGAGGTGGTGGAGGCAGTGAGATTGAAATAGTGGAGGTAGTGGGTTTGAGATAGTAGGAGCAGTCGGTTTGAGAAAGTGGAGGCAGTAGATTTAAGACTGTAGAGACAGCCAGTTTGAAATTATGGAGGTAGTGAGATTGAGATAGTGGAAACATGGGCCATACACTTGTGCTACTGAAAGCATCAAGTTTGAGGTAACGGAAGCAAAGGCTTTGAGATAGTGGAGGCAGTGGGATTGTGAAAGTGGAGGTAGCAGCTTTGAGTTATTGGAGGGAACTGGTTTTAGTTAGTGGAAGAAGTGGAATTACAAAAGCATTGAATAAGAAGAGGAAGCAACAAGTAGAACGATTGGATGTTGGTGGAAGTAGTGAGAAAAGGCAGCAATGGAGCAGTGGAAGTAAAGAGAATGACAACAACGGGAGCAGAACTTCTCCTGAGGGGGGCATTAGAGGTAGTGAGGGGCTGCAGAGTTGGTATGGGTGGCAGGAGTGGGGCAGTAGAGGCGGTAAGGGTGGTGCTGCGTAATGGCACAGGAATGTTTGCTGAAGCCGACAGGCCGGAGAGGAATCTGCAGAAAATCTGTGACAGCTGGAGAAGTTGGAGGCCAGAGAGAAACTAAGAGAGGGAAAGACAGAGAGAGAACATATTCCCTCAACATTCCCAGAGAGGGGCGGATGTCAAGCAGAGTGTAGTCTCGGTTGCTTCCTCTGAAGGTTGTTTTGGCACAAACTGTCTAAAGGTCACTGTGACCTCCAATACATCCATTTCTCTCTCTCTCTCTCTCTCTCTCTCTCCTCTACTCTAAGTCCTCTGCTCTTTCTCAGTCAGTCCCCAAACAGTCTCAATCTGAAGTGGCAAGACAACTCTAAACTGGGGATATGGCACTCTAGCGGAAGCGTAATTCCCAGTTTTCCCACATTCCAGGAATCGGCTTGGCCTTGAAGTTCCGCCCCATGACTGATGGGATTCTGCATCCGACCGGAACGCCGCAGGGCCATCACACCACTCCTAATCTAGAGATTAAAGCCAGAATAATTAGCCCTGTGGCTCCTGAGAGAGACAGACAGACACAGAGAGAGAGAAGGACTGAAAGAGAGAAGAACTTGGCAGGGAAGAGAGAGTTTGAGGGATTAGCTTCACTTTTGTAATACCAAAAGGCTAAAGCTCAAGGTTGCATCACTTCTCTCTCTCTCTCTCTCTCTCTCTCTCTCTCTCTCTCTGCATTGTTCTGTCAGTCTTAGCACAAGGGGTTACATCAATGCATTGTATGAATTAAATAGATTTGAATTGATTATAATAACTTAAGTATAATTATGTAACGTAAAAAGCATGTGATATTTTTTTTTTTTGGTCAAAAACAAATTCTCAGCCTATTTTCAAACAAACAAAAATCCCTTAATATCCCACACTTAGTCGTATACAAAGGTCTGAGCATCTCTGGTCAAATGACATGTTTTGTTAATATTCAGAGTGAAAATAAATACACTGTAAAAAGTGACTCGTCTGTTCTTCCTAAGAAAATGACTTCATGTGCTAACAAGGAAATTATCTAGTCTTATTCAACCTTAATAAATCATTTGAATGAAAAATTCTTTCAATCAATGTAGATTTTCAAGTTGAATAAAACTAGTTCAGTTGCTTGTAACCACATTAACCACATGAAGTCATTTTTAAGGAAGGTCTGACGAGCCACTTTTTACAGTGTACATATCCTCCACTGCAGGGGTCTCTTAAGTACCAACCACTAAAATGTCCTTAAATCCAACCCGAAAATAATTTCAATTTGTCTTTTTGTGGACATAAACTATACAAAATCAGTTTTGAATGATGACTAGACTGCTTCATGCAAGAGAAATCACTCAAACGAAACCCTGATGCAGCAAAAAACATTGCACATTGATCTGGAATCAGTGTAATTTAGATAGAACTCATTTAGATATGATTACCATTATTTTTAACTGATGATGAGTAACAACTCTTATAGCTATCATGATAATAAACCCATTTAATTCTACGGTTAAATGTAAGTTTACTTTATTTGATTAAAGATGACAAAATTGACTACATGTTGTGTATTTATGATATAATATTTAAGAAATAATCATTATTATTATTTTTATTTTTAGAAAAATATTATATCTTATTTTTATTCTTGAGATTTCATGAGTTTCCTGAAGAATCATAATCAAATAGAATCGTGGGGTCAGAGATTTACACTCTTATCCAGTGCTACACACTAATGCTGTTAGTCTCAGTCTACTCGATCCTGTTCTAGACCCCGAGGGTGTAGTTTACTCCATTCAGCACCACATGGCTGGCATTCCAACACACACACAGGCAACCCAACACTCCACAATAAAGGCTCAGTAGTGGGAGCTACCACACATATACAAAACAGTGTTTCAAAGGAGTTACTTGACCTGAAAGTTGTTCTGTTTAAAAACTAAAGACATAAGCAGCATCTTTATTAGAAGCCCCTTTATCGTAGTTCCTCCTTACTAATGTGCAGTTAGAGACTGTAGCTCATCTGTTGAAGCACGGTTTGTATTAATCATTCTCTAGCCCTTCTTCAGTGGTCGGTTCCTGGCCACAGAGCTCTTCTTGATTGGATATTTTTGGGCGGTTGACCACTCTCAACCTAGAAGGGACACTTATGTGTAAAAACCCAGTTGTGTCTGATATTTTCATACCATCACTACATGCACGACCATGTCAGAGTCGCTGCTGTGCTGATAATGTTCCACCATCCAAATAATATCTGGTCAGCAGCGGTTCTGTGATCAGAAACTGACCACTGATGAAGTACACGGTGCATGTGCAAATAAATTGTAAGTACAAGGCAGGTATTTCTAATAAAGTGGCCAGTGAGAGGAAGTACAGGGTAGGTGTTTAAAATAACGTGGCCAGGCAGTGGAAGTGGCCAAATGTTTCTTATAAAGTGGCCTTCATATAAAGATTGGTGTTTCTAATAAAATAACCAGGTAGTGAAAGTGTCCAGGTGTTTCTAATATAGTGGTCAGTGAGTGGAAGTACAAGGTATGTCTTTCTAATAAAGTGGCCAGGTATTAGTAGTACAAAGTATATGTTTCTATAAAGTGGCCTGGTAACTGAAATACAAGATTGGTGTTTCTAATAAAGTGGTCAGGTAGTGGAAGTGTCCAGGTGTTTCTAATAAAGTGACCAGTGAGTGGAAGTACAAGGTATATGTTTCTAATAAAGTGACCAGGTAGTAGCAGTACAAAGTATGTGTTTCTTTTAAAGTGGCCAAATAGTGGAAGTGCCCAGGTGTTTCCAATAAAGAGGCCAGGTAGTGGAATAGGTAGTGGATATGTGTTTCTAATAAAGTGGCCAGGAAGTGGAAGTACAAGATAAGTATTTCTAAATAAAATGGTCAGTAGTGGAAGTGGCCAAGTGTTTCTAATAATGCAGCCAGGTAATAGAAGTGGCCAGGTGTTTCTAATGAAGTGGCCAGGTAGTGGAAGTGACCACGTGTTTCTTGTAAAGTGGCCAGGTAGTGGAAGTGGAAGCAGATCTGGTGTTCTCAGAATAACTGATTGGTCACCTCAGAGTCCAAACGTCAGTGTCACTGAATGCGTTTGGGATTATTTGGATCATAAGAAGCAGAAAATGCAACCAACTTCCTAGACTGAACTTCAGAGGTATGGAAAAATATCACTGCAGATTTCTTTAAAAAACTGAAAGCAAGTCTTCTGAAAAGAATGAAGAAAGAAGCTGTAATAAAGTCAGAATGAACACACCAAATACTGAAAAATTTGCTGTTATATTTAGCTGTTGTGGATTTTCTGTACTTTTCATATGAACCTGTTTTCTTCTAGGAAAGGAATAACTTTAGTTACTGGCTGTTTTGACTACATATTAAATAAATAGGGTGATCTTCGACTTTTGTACAGTACACTTACATCAAAACAGGCTAACAGTCTGTGTCCTACTTACCATTCAGCTAATAAGAAAATATCACAAGAGTATACTCACAGATGCAGATACACACACAAGTATATACATACACATGCACACCCACGCATACACGCACACCCTCCACACATACAGAGTTCTAGTCTAAACTTTGTCTGAGCAGTTGTTGCTAAAGCTCAAATCTTTCACAGCCAGCTGTTGCCATCAACACATTAACAAGAGAGAGGAGAGAAAAATGCTCTGTGTGCACATGTGCTTCTCCATCTACTCTTCAGAATGAGCACATATATCATCCCTGTACAAAAAAAAAAAAACATAACTTATTAGAAATGGTAACTTTAAAGAAAGTTCATAAAATTTTGACCGTGAATTTTTATCATGAAATGTCTGTACACTGTTAAGGGCAGAAGACATTTTCAGTTGGTGTAGAAAATTAAAATGAAAAAGGTGGTTTTGATATCAGAACAATAAAGATGGTTAATAAACTACATTAGACAAACTCTCCCATACATTAGAGATGTTTTCCAGCAATACACTAATCTATTTTCTCTTCTTTACCCGCCCCTCTGTCCCACCATGACCATCCCCGTGACCGTCTCCATAGCAACTTGTGAAAGTTAACACAAGAATGCTGGACATGTCCTGCCCACTTCCTCTTCCACCTGCCAATCAAGGCCATCCTACTGAGAAACAAGATAAAGACACTGATAAAGAAGATGAGGCAGGAAAACTAGTGTTTGAAGGGGGTGATGATGATGACGGTTGGGAAGATGATGGCGATGATGATGATGATGATGACAACTGTGATAATGATGATGGTGATGATATTATTGATGGTGGAGGTGATGATGGTGATGAAGATGACATGATAATGGTGTTAATGATGAAGCCGATGATAGTGGTGATGGTTATAATGGTAATGATGAGAATGATAACTGATTATGATGTCAATGATGATGTGATAGATGATGATGATGGTGGTGATGCAGGTGATGATAATCATGAAGATGATGATAGTGGTATGAATGATGATGAAGCTAATGATATTAGTGATGATTATGATGATGTTAATGACAATGATGAAGATGATTACTGATTATGATGTCAATGCTGTAGATGATGATAACAACTGTCATTATAATGATAACACCATGTAACAATTTTCAAAAAAGATTGTTTGTACCCTAAATGAATAGAAAAAGTTATTATTCCCTGTAAACTTTGCTTTTGTGGTCAGCACAATGATATTTTGAAATTTATCTATTTTTAAGGATATTCGCCATATTTCAAGATACTTAAGAAGTTTCTGGAATTGTGAGAACTATCAAGAAGTTTCTAGAACTGTCCAGAATTATCTAGAACTTTCTGGGACTGTACAGAATTGTAGGTAGCTGTATAACAGCTGTATAGCTGTATACAGTTATATAGGGCCACTATAGCCCTTCCTGAGAGATGGAGCGACATGATCTAATTGATTGGGATTGCATAGTAAGTGGGCAACAGCCATCACAGACAAAGGGGAATTGACCTAGACAGACAGGTGTGAATTCATTCTCTATTCAGATTCTGATAACGACAGTATTCACACTTCACCCCACACCCATTACAGGAGGAGCTTAGGAAGGACCACTATTTTCAAATGTATATATTGTGTGTTACTCTGCTACCGGGTGATCGGTCTTGCTCTGCTGAATCCTCAGTACACTCTTGTACTTTGATACTGCATGGAATAAAGATTGACCATTTTTTTCGAGTTTGGAGAGACCTTTTCCTTACAGTACACAGCAACTTAGTCAATTTAGATGGCATCAAGAGGTTGCATACATCCAGCAGACGCATTTTGCTATGTATGTGGCCATTTTATAAAGACAAGAGCGAAAAAGTACTCTGTGGAAGCATCTGCTAAGATGTGTGAGGCCTACAAAGCATACTTCGGCATGCCTGTTGGTGACCAAGACAAACCATGGGCTCCTCATTTCACATGTGAGCACTGCAAGTAGTCATGAAGACCTTTGAATGTCTGGTTTTATCCCACCTCAAGTCCATCACCAACCCCCTTCTGGACCCCCTGCAGTTTGCCTACAGAGCCAACAGGTCTGTAGATGATGCCATAAACCTGGCCCTCCACTTCATCCTGCAGCATCTGGACTCCCCAAGAACCTACGCTAGGATCCTATTTGTGGACTTCAGCTCTGCATTCAATACTATCCTTCCCACTCTGCTCCATGACAAGCTCTCTCTGCTCCATGTGCCCGACTCCACCTGCAGATGGATCACAGACTTCCTCACGGACCGCAGTCAGCGAGTACGGCTGGGGAAGATTGTCTCGGACATGCAGACCCAGCACAGGATCTCCTCAGGGCTGTGTACTTTCCCCCCTGCTCTTCTCCCTGTACACCAACTGCTGCACCTCCATCCATGACTCTGTCAAACTGATTAAGTTTGCGGACGACACCACCCTCATTGGACTCATCTCAGACGGTGATGAGTCTGCCTACAGGAAGGAGGTGGACCGGCTGGTGACCTGGTGCAGCAACAGCAACTTGGTGCTCAATGCCCAGAAGACAGTGGAGATGACTGTGGACTTCAGGAAAGCCACAAGCCCCCTGCCCCCCCTTATCCTTACTGACACCCCCCATCACCACTGTGGACTGTTACCGGTTCCTTGGCACCACCGTCACCCAAGACCTCATCAAGAGGGCTCAGCAGAGGATGTACTTTCTGCGGCAGCTGAGGAAAGCCAAACTGCCGGCCCAGCTGATGGTACAGTTCTACACGGCCATCATCGAGACCATCCTCAGCTCCTCCATCACAGTGTGGTATACTGGGGCCACTGCCAGGGACAGACAAAGGCTGCAGCGCATTGTGCGCTCCGCTGAGAAGGTGATAGGCTGCAGACTCCCATCTCTCCAAGACCTGTACATCTCCAGGACTGTGGGGAGAGCAGATCGGATTATAGCAGACCCTTCTCACCCCGCACACGGACTATTTGATCCACTCCCCTCGGGCAGGAGGCTTCGGTCCATTCGGACCAGAACCTCCCGCCACAGGAACAGTTTCTTCCCCCCTGCCATTGGACTCAAGAACAATATATAATCACGTCACTTACCTCTTTATAACCCTGCCTTGGTCACTTTACTTGAATTGCACTACTCCACCTGCACTGTTGTATATAGTACTGTTGTTCATGCCTTTTGTATTTTTATTTTTATTCATTCTATCTATATATTTGCATAGAGTATTTATTTATGTGGACTTTGCATGCCTATTACTACTTGTTTTTATGTTGCACCTTCATGCCGAAGCAAATTCCTAGCCTGTGAATCCTGTTCATTGACAATGGCAATAAAACTTCTTCTGATTCTGATTATGATTCTGCAAGAAAACTCTTGAAGGTAAGCGGATAAATGATACTCTCTTAAATAGCAGATTAAAATTTTTATTTTGCAAAATTTTTAAATCAGTTAAAGTTTAAAAGAGCTTTAATTAACACCTTTTCACATGTTGTAGTTAAATATATCAAATATATACAGATATATTTTATTGTTTGATATATAACAGATTTCAAACTGTGTTAATATCGCACATACCACTAGTCATTAGTGTGAAATAGGCCTAAATCAAATTCTCAATCCAAATTTTATTTTGTTTGCTTATAGGTTGGTACAGGGGAGAGAAGAGAGCCATGCATTTTGCTGTCCCAAGAATTTGGCGTGAACTGACTGATCACTCAACAAATTGCTACTTCTGCATGGTGGACCCTTCCAAACGTTGCACTGGCAAAAATGCAACGCCTGTAACGTATCCTGACATTCCTTCATCTATTGCCCCAGTACCACACTGCCCTGAACTTCCTGTACCAACACCTCCAGACAGAGCATCACCACCTTCAGAAGAAAGCAGCAGGTCAGACACCCAGGAAGATGTTGAAGATCACGATTTCTCTTCATGTGCAGATGAGGAGCGGAAGCCATACTACCCTAACCAAAAAGACCTCAACGATCTGATCAGAGACCTTGGTCTCACCAAGTCCAACGCTGAGCTTCTGACATCAAGGCTCAAGCAATGGAACTTATTAGATGAAAGCGTCCAAGTCACAGGTCAGAGGAAGCATCACCAAGTTTTTTCCACCTTCTTCAGTCATCAAGACGGACTGTGCTTCTGCAACAATGTGGCTGCTCTATTCGAGGCTATGGGTATCACCTGTAACCCGAATGAGTGGCGTCTCTTCATAGACAGCTCATGCAAGAGCCTCAAAGCCGTGCTGCTTCACAATGGGAACAAGTACCCATCTCTTCCTGTAGCTCACTCGGTGCACCTGAAAGAGGAATACACCAGTGTCAAGATGTTGCTAGGTGCCTTGAAGTATGATGAGTATGGCTGGGAAGTTATTGGAGATTTCAAAATGGTATCATTCCTGATGGGCCTCCAAGGTGGTTTTACTAAGTATCCTTGCTTTATTTGCCTTTGGGACAGCCGGGATACTAAAGCGCACTACCATAGGCGGGACTGGCCTCAGCGGACAGAGTTCACTGTGGAGAAGAACAATGTAAAGTGGGAGCCACTGGTGGACGCACGCAAGGTGCTGATGCCACCACCACACATCAAGTTCGGGCTCATAAAACAATTTGTCAGGGCTCTAGATAAGGAGTCGAGAGCTTTCAATTACCTCCAAGATCTTTTCCCTAAGCTGTCTGAAGCAAAGATCAAAGCTGGTGTCTTCGTCGGACCACAAATCAAGAAGATCATAGAGTGCAGTGAATTTCCCAAGAAGCTGAATAGGAAGGAGAGAGCGGCTTGGAACAGTTTTGTCGCAGTGTTTCGCGGCTTCCTAGGCAATCATAAAGATGAAAACTATGTACAACTGGTCCAGACTCTGATAAAGAACTATGCTGCAATGGGCTGCAGGATGTCACTCAAAATCCATATCCTTGATGCTCATCTTGATAAGTTCAAAGAGAACATGGGAGCTTATTCAGAGGAGCAAGGCGAGCGCTTCCACCAGGACATTATGAACTTTGAATGCCGTTACCAAGGACAATATAACGAGAACATGATGGGCGACTATATTTGGGGATTGATTCGTGAATCTGATTTGCAGTATAGTCGTAAATCTCGGAAAAACACACACTTCTGAACAGTTTTTGGTAATCTGTGTAAATTTGCAGTGCCTATAGTGTTCTTAGTCTGACTGTATAAATGAGAAGATGCAAAATCGTCTATTTCTATAATAAAAAATTCATAATTTTCGTTGCCGTGGTCACAAAAGCGAAGTTTATGATGAATGTAAGCAATTTTTAATTTGTTTTAGACCTAAGCAATTGGAATATAACATTAAAAAGCTGGGAACAAAACTTGTGTTACATAGTGTAATGTGTGATTATAATAGTTATGATGGTGATGATAATGATAGGGG
Source organism: Pygocentrus nattereri (assembly GCF_015220715.1). Taxonomy (NCBI): domain Eukaryota; kingdom Metazoa; phylum Chordata; class Actinopteri; order Characiformes; family Serrasalmidae; genus Pygocentrus; species Pygocentrus nattereri. The sequence continues at coordinate 31,713,473 of NC_051224.1, forward strand.
TGAAGATGAAGATGAGATGATGAAGACTTTGGTGATAACAATTATGACAATGACAGTGGTGATGATGATGATGAAGAAGCTGATGGTGGTGGTGATGGTGGTGAAGATGAAGATGATGATGGTGGTGTAATGATGATAATTATGATGATATGATAATGGTGTGAAGATGGTTGTGATGATGATGATAGTGATGTTGAGGATGATAATGATAGTAGTGGTGATAATGGTGATGGTAATGACAATGGTGATGAAGATGATCATGATAGCGTTAATGATGAAACTGATGATAGTGGTGATGACTGCGATGATGATGATAATGATGGTGGAGGTGATAAAGATGCTGACAATGATCATGGTGATGATGAAGATGATGGAGGTGAGTGTGTGATAAGGGTGAAGATGGTAGTGTTGGTAATGAAAACAATGGTGATGACAATGATGGTAGTGGTGAGGAGGATGATAATGATGGTTGTGGTAATGACAATGGTGGTGGAGATGACGATAGTGGTGATGATGACTGTGATGAAGATTATGATAACGATGATAATAACTGATTATGACGAGAATGATGGTATTGGTACTGGTGATGATAATGATGGTGGAGGTGATAAAGATGCTGACAATGATGGAGGTGAGTGTGTGATAAGGGTGAAGATGGTAGTGTTGGTAATGAAGATAATGGTGATGACAATGATGGTAATGAGGATGAGAATAAGGATGATGGTGGTGGTGATGATGATGCTAATGACGATGGTGGTGAAGATAACGATAGTGGTAATGATGACGAAACTGTTGATGGTGGTGATGATGACTGTGATGAAGATGATGATAATGATGGTAACTGATTATGACGACGATGACGGTGCTGCTAATGCTGAGGATGAAGATGATGATGATGGTGGAGGTGATGAAAATGCTGACATGATCATGGTGATGATGAAAATGATGCAGGATAATGGTGAAGATGGTAGTGCTGGTAATGAAGATGTAATGAAGACAATAGTAATAAAGATAATGGTGATGACAATGATGGTAGTGGTAGTGATGAAGCTGATAGTGATTTTGATGATGTTAATGTTGGTAGTGATGAAGGTTATGATGGTAATAGTGATGATGATGACGACAATGGTGGAAATGATGGTGATGGTAATGAAGTTGATGGTGATAATGATAATATTAACATAGGAAATGTGTTTTGTGTGCACTGAGCTTGTCTGAAATGTGCCTGTAAGTATGAACCTGTATGTTTGTGCACGTAGTTGTGTAAGAGGCTAAGTCAGTGTGTGTGCCTGACTATGTATGTATGTGTTTTTTAAAATGCTACATATTATAAATCACATTTAAGTGGTGGGTAGTGCTGTCATCTCACAGCAAGGAGGGCCTGGGTTCAAGTCCCCAGCCAGGCGACCATAGTCCTCTCTGTGTGGAGTTTGCCTGTAGTCCCTGTGCCTGTGTGGGTTTCCTCCCACAGTCCAAAGACATGCAGTCAGGCTGTTTGGACATGCTAAATTGCCCCTTGGTGTGAATGTGTCTGTCTGTCCGTCTGCTCTGCGATAGACTGGCGACCTGTCCAGGGTGTATCCTGCCTTTCGCCCAATGACAGCTGGGATAGGCTCCAGCACCCCCCCGCCCCCGTGACCCAGAAGGAGAAGTGGCTTAGGAGATGTGTGTATATCTAATACATATGGGATACATTATTTTTGCATACACATACACAAAAATAATATGTGGAATATATTATTATATATAGGTGCTTATCTATAATATGTATAGGTCATATTACTACATATATACACATATTTGTATGACCCCATGTCTTGGCATTGCATAAAAACAAATGTGTGTGTTTGTCTGTGTGTGTGTGTGTGTGTGTGTGTGTGTGTGTGTGTGTGTGTGTGTGTGTGTGTGTGTGTGTGTGTGTGTGTGTTTCAGGGCACATTCCTGATGTACCACACCCAGGATCATTGTAATGAAAATTCCTACAGCTGCGCCAAACAGATCCAGTTTCTACTAATCCTACTCTCCCAACAGCCCATCGGGAGAGAGAGAGAGAGAGAGAGAGAGAGAGACTGAAACACTGTCTACATACCTGTGCAGGTATCCTGTATAATGAATCTCTTGCACCAGTGAGTTTGAATCAACATGCATTTATGCATCAAGCTATATTTTTTTCATGCATCAAAATACAGATTGCTTCAGTATTGCTCAGAGCACCTACCTTGTATCCACACTAATTGTCCATTTTATCAGTTCCACATATAGGTGCACTTTGTAGCTGTACAATTACAGACGTACAGCCTTCAGTGGTCAGGACCCCGACAGTAGCACCACAGAGCACAAATTTTTGGGTGGTGGATCATTCTCAGCACTACAGTGACACTGATGCAGTGGTGGTTGTGCTGATACGAATGCATCAGACACAGCAGTGCTAATGGAGTTTTTAAACACTTTGTCTAGTCACTGTCCACACTATTAGACACATCTGCCTTGTCGGCCCACCTTGCAGATGTAAAGTCAGAGATGATAGCTCATCTGTTGCTGCATAGTTTGTGTAGGCCATTCTCTAGTCCTACATAACAGCTGACCGTGCAACATTGTTGGTGGGATGTTTTTGGCTGGTGGACTATTCTCAGTCCAGCAGTTACACTGAGGTGTTTAAAAACTCCAGCAGCACTGCTGTGTCTGATTCACTCATATTAGCACAACACATACTAATATGTCACCACTATGTCCGTGCTGAGAATGATCCACCACCCTTTTAATACCTCCTCTGTGGTGGTCCTCTGGGGGTCTTGATCATTGAAGAACAGGTAAAAGTGGAACAACAAAATATGCAAAGAAAGAGTCAATGTATATTTCACCTGCATTGAATCCATTTCCAAACCCATTTATTTCTTTTTTATTTATTTATTTAGCCATAAAGAGTTGACAATGAATGAATGAGTTTTTTATAAACCAATAAAAACAATGTATTAGGCCATACTATTTCCTGGTAGGCAATTTTAAATTTCTTTCTGACATGATGTGACTTGTGGATGATACAATTTTGCACAGTTTCCCTGAAAAAAATATATTATTTCCATCCAAAAATGTAACTGACATCCGTTAGAGTGTAAATGACATGTTTTAACATTTAGGATCATATAAAAAAAATTTTTGTCATTAGAAATTGTTTATATGTTGGTTCCTCCCAAGGTTTCTTCCTCAGCTCTGAGGGAGTTGTTCCTTGCCACCGTCGCCCCTGGCTTGCTCACCGAGGGGTTTTTACATTCATGTTAAAACCCTGTCTTCTCTGGAATTCTGTGAAGTTGCTTTGTGACAACATCTGTTGTAAAAAGCGCTATACAAATAAATTTGATTTGATTGATGACATTGTTTTTCCTTTATAGAATCTGTCATGCTTCAAAATATTTATTGTGTACATTAAGCCTCTATTTACTGGATCTAAGTATATAGATATATGTATTCACACTCAAGAATGTGCACACACGCATACAAACAGGCCACTCTTTCTTTGTCAGTTGGGTCTAATGATGTTATGTTCTCCACAGCTGTTTGGCTGGGGCAGGTGTGTGTGTGTGTGTGTGTGTGTGTGTGTGTGTGTGTGTGTGTGTGTGTGTGTGTGTGTGTGTCGTATGGGACTTGGCCAGCAAAGGAACGAAGGAATTCGGAAGACAAAACGGAAAGAGGGCAGACAGGAGAGAGGGAGGGAGAGAGAGCGAGCAAGGGAAGAAATGGATATGGTTTGGAGATAAGCCGATCCCTTAGCAACGGCCTCACAGTCACGAGAAGAGCAAACACACTGACACAGACACACACACACACACACACACACACACACACTGTGCACCTGGTCATTGAGCTAGCTCACTCTGGAGCTGTAACTACATGTCACGCTACTCAACATTACGGAAATACTCGAGTTATTTGTTAGATTTCGGTGGAAATGCCAAGAGGCCGGACAAGCCTCGCTCTCCGGGGTCTCGAGTTTTTCTGCTGAAATCTGGCACACTCACAAATTCAATCAGCAACAGCATGGCCTCTATAGAGCAGTCTATGAATACACTCATTCACCCGCGGTGGAAATCGCCAGCAATGCACTGCAGTGAGAAAGAAAAAAACAACCTGAGATGTCTCAGTACTATTCCAAAGGCATTTGAATGGTAGAGTTTCAGGAACAGAAAAAAGACCATATCTGGTCATATAGTTTCATAGGCCCTGAGTCAGACACTGTCCATATAGTGCATTCTTATAGCTACATTTACATTTACGGCATTTGGCTGACACTCTTATCCAGAGCGACTTACAATTTGATCATTTTTACACAAGTAGGCAAAGGTGGTGTTAGGAGTCTAGCCCAAGGACTCTTATTGGTATAGTGTCGGGTGCTGAACAGCGTAGAAGGCAGAGGTGTTAACCACTACACTACACCAACCTCTAGCTAGGAAGTGCCCCTGTCTGGCTGGAGGAAGGAAGAATTTCAAGAACTGGTCCATATTCAAGTACTGATACATTATAAATGGTTTCCCATATAACAGTTTCTGTATGTCTTTCCTTTGGTACATAATGTCGCCTCAAGGCAACAAACCCCAAAAGGAGCGAAAAAAAACAAAAAACCCTGAGACATCTCAGTTCTATTCCAAATGCGTTTGAATGCTAGAGTTTCAGGAACAGAAAAAACTTCTGGTAATATATTTTCATAGACGCTGAATCAGATATTGTCCATATAGACTGTCTTTCTATCGAGACAGTGGCTGTTTGGCTCAAGAAAGGAAGGTTTCAAGAACTGGTCCATATTGAAATATTTAGATAAAACACATGGTTTTAGATATAACAGTCTCTGTCATTACTTTCCATCGCTACCCAATGTTGCCTCAAGGCAACAAAAAACCTGGACTGCAGGCCAGCCAGTCTAACACCAACCCTCTCGGATAGCCATGTTATTGTAACATGCAGAATGTGGCTTGGTGTTGCCATGATAGAATAAGCATGAATATGTCTGAAATCAATGTCTAGAAGGCAACATATATTGCTCCACATGTATGCAGATGTTATACACTAATATCCCTAATAGCATGACAGACTCTGATTTTGAACTTTACACAGGTAACAGTGATTGACTTTAAAATGGCAATATACAATGTAAAGAATGTTATGTAAATATTTAATATGCTTCAACTGTTCATGTTTTTGGTACATTTGATAGTATATTTTGGTATTATTCAACCCAGTATAGGAAAATGAATCTGTTGCAGTTAGCCTGATGTTAACACAAAAGGCAATGACATTGGAAATCACATTGAAGTGCAGAAAATAGCAGAAAATAGCACTACTTTGGTGAGCAAAAACTACTTAAAAGATGAATTTTTCTGCATTAAAAACACTGCTATATTGTAATATTTCCATTATGATATGAAATGTTCATAAAGTGACTGTTGCATTCAATGAAGGGCAAAGGTTTTTGTCCTCCCTCAGCAGTCCACGCTTGTTTGGAAACAACAGCATACTTTAAAGAAACTACTTATCTTGGTAAAAGAATATTTTATTGTGATTATTATTCATTTTAACCCAAATATTGTGTGGATGTTTTGTATTTTGTCTTTTTTTTGTCATAACTGTTGCATAAAAGCAATAAGTTACATATGGCCATGCATTGTGGTGCTTTTACAGTGGACAAGGGAGTTTTACTTTGCTTCGTCTCGTGCCTAAGAACACTTCTTACCTGTCACTGTAACACATGGCATCTCGCTTATTGCATTAATCTCCAAAATGGAAACTGAAAAAAAAACATTCTTATGTTTAATGTAATGTATCAAGATTAATTCCAAGCCATTTTTGGTCAAGTCATCATAAAATATTGAGATATTGTATTTGCACAACGTTGTTTTCATTTACAGAATGCAAATTTCAAAGGGTTCACACAGTGCAAAAGACAAGTAATGCTAATGGCACTATAGGACTATAGTACAATTTTAATGCCTGACTGTTTGCACAGAAGACACAATAAGACCATGTTCATGTTGGTATTCATCGATAAAAGGCAATAGTATTCATTCATAGTCATTCATTTCTCCTCTAGCTTGCTGTACATCGATGTGACTGACTGAAGCTCAGCCCTAGATCATCTCCTATTGGCTGGCACAGGGTTACATCAAAGTATGTTCCAGTCAAAAGGAAAACACTTTTATGCATTCTCATGGGTTGCTGTTCAATGTTTTCATTGAAATATATACAATAAGTGAGTTTTAATGGATATTAAAATGCCCTTGTGATCCAACTACTCAATTAACCCTGGCATACAGTAACAGAAGTCTGGAGGTTCCAAAGATGGGTTTAGTATTTCCTTGCCCTTTCTCTGACCATGGCCACTGTGTCCTAAAACAATATGCTTAACCCCAGGTTACTCTGGTGGTGCTGCCATATGGCACTCATGCCTCCTAGGCCTCAACCTAACCCCTAAGATGCTCACTGGTAGGAATGTAGAAGAATATGTTCTCAATGTCTTCTGAGTTTGAGGCTTCATTGACAAGTTCTTTACTGCCTGGGGCCCGTTGTAGATCTGTGCTAGGTATGCTGTTGACCCCTACATTCTTCATTTTAACCTGAAGTCTTGTTTCTTTTCTGTGGCTCTGTATGTGTCTCTTTCTTGCATAATTCATTTAACTTGTCATTGCAATCTACTGCAATAATATCTGATTCTTGAATGCATGTGCTAGTTTTTGTTTTTTCTCCACCCTTTTTTGTTTTATAGTGTTTGCAATCCCATTTTTATAACCACCAACAAAAAAAAGTGTTATTGCAGTGCTTAAAACTGGCTTGGATCTTGCAGACATTCAATTACTTCTAAAAGTAGTTTGTGTTTTTTTAATAAGGTTATTTGACAAATAGCCTGTTGATTACAGCTATCATGGACTTTAACTACACTAATCAGTTTAGATAGTTTAGTATCTGAATACTGAAAGACAAAAATGGATCAAAAGCATGAACGTGTCTGAAAACAATGTGTGGAAGGCAGCATATATTTCTCCAAAATGTGTATAGTTATATGCTAATATGCTGTCATATGCTAATTTTGAACTTTACACTGGTAACGCTGATTTAGGCTAGTACAGTTTAGATAGTTCAGTGTCTGAATACAACACAAAAATGGAGGAAAAAAACATCTACAAATCTTTCAAAACAAGAACTGGAAGTGGTAATAGAGCAGTAGTGTGTGTATTTATCCAACATCCAGGGGCCTATATCATAGAAACACACATTTTCCTTATTATTATTATAAAGAAAGGAGTTTGATGTGGAATGTAAAGATTGTTAAACTTTCAGAGCAAACATTCACTTCCTGTCCCCAGAGTGTATATATATATATATATAATGCTTTTATCGTACATTTTTATGTCCTGTTCATCCTGCAGCAGTCTAGCATTAACATGTTATGCCTCACAGCTTTTTGAATGAGGTACAATAGAGGGTAGCCAATCATAACAGAGGAAATTTACATATGTCAGCCTTAAAAAACACGGAAACAAAAACAGCCTTTTTAATTGCCAAAAAAAGAGGTTGAAATGTGGTAGAGATGGACTATTTTTGCCATAAATAAACAAAATGATAAAAATCAAAAGTGGACCGCAGAGCAAAAATATAATCAAACATCAGAAAAATGTAAGCTATTACCACTACAGAACTAAAGAATATAAATGTTACTTTGATCATTAGCTAGCTAACCTTCACCAACTTCTGTTTGAGTGCTATCATGCACACCAATATCTAAACCATTATTAAAAGCTCACCATCTCAGCTCTTCCAGTCTAAGAAAAGTGTGAAAAGTGTGAACCAGGTGAGAAAAAATTGCAATCACGAATGTGAATTTGAATGATATAATGTATGCACTCATGTAATGTGCATCTTAGTCAATATTTATTAGTAATTCATAAATCATGACAATCCACAACTACTATTACCACCACAAATAGTATTATTATTAGTGGTAGCAGCAGTAGTGATGGTGTACATTATTGATGTTTTTTAAATATTTTAGTGTTTATATAAAGATTCAACAGTAGAATTATATGGCACTCTTATTTTGATAGCAGTGACGCACCTGCTGAAGGTGAGTGAAGTTACTGTAAGTGAAATGTTGTATTTAAATCCTTACTCTGAGTGGATTCATTGGATAATTCTATTCATTTGTCTTTTCTGACATATTGTATCTACTTCTATATTATGAAAGAATCCACAAGGGCAGATTTAACTATCAATCTAAATTAGATTAATAGCTTAGTTATAGCTAAACTATAGCCATACCTGCTCAATGTAGCATTCATACTGTGCCAAGGTTTTGTTTGCATGCTTCCTCTTGAATGCAGAGCTCTATTTTTGCTTTTAACCTCTACTGCATGCATTAGAGCAATTTTAAAAATTCTGTTGGTGTATTATTGTAAAGTGAGGAAAATGAGTTTGTTGCCCTGAGGCAACATCATGCAATAGAGGTTTAACACTGTAGACATGAGTCTTAGCTGATTTTGTTTAGCTCATGTCGGAATACAAGTCACAGTGTCTGGTTAATGAAGCAAATCTACCTGATGGAAGAATGTAGCTGGAGATGAATGAAAAAAAAACAGGCATTGCAGGCCAGACTCAAGGATAAATGTGTGAGGGGCTGATGAAGCTAGAGTGGGCCAGTATTTCCAGACAACTGACACTGGTGAATCCCAGAAGAAGAGCAGCTTATCCAGCTCCTGTGGAAACAGGAACCAAAATGAAAGCCAGTCAGGTGCAAACACGGATGACCTCCGGCTCTCTCAGTTAGTTTATGACCAGAAAGGTCACTGGTCAACCAGTCAACCCCAGGAGAGAATACATGACATCTCACCAAAAAGAAAAAAGGACCTCTGCCTGTTGTAGAGCAAATAAAGGACAAGCCATACACTTCTTTATAGACAGTCAGACTGACAGCCAGTTCTCCTCTTTTCACTCTTTTTTCTGTCTATTCCTACCCCCCCCTCTCTGTCTCTATCTCTCTCTCTGGATCTGCCACTGTAGTTCCCCTTGGTTAAACGATAATGACAGACTCTGAAATCCTCAGGCCATATTCCATCTCTCTTCCGCTTTCGAGTTTCTCTCTCGCTCTCTTTCTTGCCCTCTCTCTCTCTCTCTCTCTCTCTCTCTCTCTCTCTCTCTCCTGGCAGATCCCCAGCTGTTTATTACAAGTCCAGATAGGAGCACTCTTAAAGGGCCACTGTGTCTCCTTTGCAGACTCGTCTCTCCTTCACCCCACGCTAATCAAAGTCTCTCTCTCTCTCTCTCTCTCTCACCAAGTAGGCGCAGACGCTCACACATCATCCGATCTCCGAAGGGATTTCCGCCCTTCTCCGATAAAAACGGCCTTGAATGAAAGCATGAAGCACTCTAATTCAGTCAAACTGCTCCTAAATGTTTTCACTTAGCATTTAATTAGCGACAGCTGGATTATTTTGTTCTTCCAGATTCTGTTTTCCCATAAGCACGGGCTCTGAGCCTCAGCCAGCGAGCAGTGTGAAGGTTTACACGAGGCCCTCACATGGAATTTTTTTACATTCGATTCAGTTTAGGCCCTTATTCGTGAAGGGAAACCCAAACATAAATAGATGCTCCACTCACACTGCAGCAAGGGTTGGCATTATCAATTATATTAGCAATCAAGTCTGCATATTATTTTGACGGTTATTTGAGTAATCAGAGCTCTTAAAAACGGTCGAACAATAAAAATGGACTTATATAGTCACAGATCTATCCAGTCCAACAGCTCCCAGACCCATAAAGCCACTGCTTGACTAATATAATAATAGATAATAATAAATGATGATTAAGAACTCAAACATTCTATTGAGAAAAAAAAACAAAGCAGGTATTTAAAAAATAAAAGTACAAATATGAAAACATTATATAGCAAATATGGTTATAGAGAGTGTCCATCAGGCTCTGTTTCTTGCTGTAAGAGAGACTAGTAACAGAATTTGAAGCATGTAAAGCTTCTAAAAGCTCCCTTACAGGAAGTTAGTACTGGAAATGGTTCCAGAAATGCTGACTGATGCCTAAAACATTGTTTAACAATAATTATACGATAAGATTTTCATCTCAAACATATTTTTAGATCTATTCATGGTACATACAGAGTGTTGAAGGCCAATTATTTTACCACTATGTAATCATCATCAACATTACATGCAAAAACGTTTGGTCTCACTTTATATTAAGTGTTGCTAATAACTGTGTAGTTATACATGAACATGTGCAACAAAAACTAATTGCTGATGATTTACTCAATGTTATGAATGGATTAGAGAAGTACAGCCTATGCAATTACACATGTGTATCAACTTTGGGTTTTGCCTCAAGTAATTACACCAGAATCTTTTTGATACACTAGAGGTCAGAAGTCTTTTTCCATCAGTTGAAGGAAGAATGTTTTACATCAAACTTCAAAACAGTTATGTTTTATATAATTACTGTTGAATAACTGTGTTGTAACACATTTAATGTCAAAGATCACATTTTAAGATAAGGGACCACAATGGTTTAAAGCTGAAACTGGTTACAGTGTCACAGCACTAGCAACATAAATGCTTGCTAAATGTTAGTATGTACATTATTACGTATTTCCATTTACTGCTGGAAAAAAACTGAAAAACGAATGGAATTACATTCATGTCATAATCATTGTGTAATTACATGAGAGTGAATAGGCTATTAAGATACACTTGTGTGATTACATGAGGCAAAACTGAAGTTAATACACAGATGTAATCACATAAGATGTCCTTCTGTGATCCATCCAACAGAAAAATAGGTTATATTGTTGTTACACATGTTGTTCACATGCAACTACACAGTTATTAGAGACACAAGATAAAGTGGGGCCAATTTTTTTTCTACAATGCATTTGCATCAAACCACTATGATTAACATCTCAATGACTGAATATTTGAGAATGTCCCCCTGCTTCGATTTTTCCTAATGAGAGGTCAGACATTCCGAGTTACGAACATAGCATTCATCTTAAGAGTTTTGCTAAATTCTTCCGTTCTCTGATCAATTTTTCAACACAGCTTGACTTGGAAGTGGGAAGTTAGAGCTCAGAATTTACATCATTTTTAACCTTGGTGCGTTCAAACTATGTACAAAGTTGGAAACAACATGGAAGCCTCCATGAAAGCAAATATTGTTAGCAACAAGCTAGCCAGCTTATGTAAGTGATGCTCAGTTATTAGTACTTAATTACTGTTGATGGTGTGAGCAGCCATGTTCATTTGACATCATATGCTGAAGTCAGAGTTTCTGAGTAGGAATTTCCAGTTCAGGGTCAGGATTTTCTGAGGGTCAGAGTTATGAACAGAGCATACATCTTAAGAATTCACTTCTGTCTGCCCTGTGATGGACTGGCGACCTGTCCATGGTGTATCCTGCCTTCCGCTTGATGACTGCTGGGATAGGCTCCAGCACCCCCCACCCCCCACCCCACCCGCAACCCTGACGGAGACGAGGCTTAGAAAATGGATGGATGGATGGATGAATGCCTGATCTGGGATCAATTTTACAACTTCAGCTTAACTTGGGAATTATATAATTTTCAACCTCTGTTTGTTCAAGTTAAAAAGTTGAAAAAAACACAGCTGTCATGTAAGAAAGTGTTGTTAGCAATGAGATAGCCAGCTAATGTAAGAGATACTTAACTAGTGTTTATGGTGTAAGCAGCCTTGTTCATCTGACATCATATGCCGAATTCGGCGTGTCAGACTTCCTGAATACAAATTAGTAGGGGGAGGAAGGGTTTCTTTGATTTTTCATAGTCGGAGGACGAAATTCCAAAAAACGAACATTCACCTTAGGAACTTTCCCAAATCCACATGCCTGAACTAAGATCAGTTTTTGTATTTTATATCCTTTCCATCCTGATAAAAGAAGCTACTGAAGTCTTTAGGAAATTATCAGCAAAACAATAAGAGCCAGGACCAACGTCTTTGTGCACGTTCTGGCTTAAGAATAAACATTTCAAAGAAAAGCGGACTTTAGGTGATTATTATGAAGCCTAATATGATCAACGTGTGTAAAAACAACAAATATAAAGTGTTTGCAAAACAAAGCTCAACTAATAGTAGTCAAATAGTGACCTCTTAATCATAAACAATCCCTCATTACACATCAAAGCCCATATGTGGTATGGAGGAGAAAAAAGTCTTTGTCACACTTTAATGCAATGCCATATTTCTTTTTTGATGGCTCTTTACAATAGCAATAAAAACCTTCCGAGCTCTTTGTGTGTGTGAGAGAGAGCGAGTGAGAGAGACATCTGGTTGCCGTATTAAGAAGCTGTCTCACAGCTATGCCATTGAGCCAAGGCCAACATCTCTACAACTGTCGTTTCTCAAAGCATTAAAGGAAAACTGTCCAAAAAGGCTAACGTTTGTTATAATGACTGGAAACTAGCAGGGAGTCCCAATGCACTGGCAAGCATCACCATAGCTTCCGTTAATCATTAGCCACTCTATTTAGTCAACAAGTTTTGTTTTATAACCGCTAAGCTGGCATATACAATCCTTGTTTTAACATCTCACATAAACTTTCAGCCATTCTAAATGTTTAAAGAGGCATTCCGGCCTAATAGTGTAACACGTTATTTGTTGTCTTATGCAGTATTGTGTAGAACAGCACAGTAGTCTGAGCCTCATTAGTTACATATTATTTTTATATATTCTTTCATCAATATTTTCTCACTACAATACCCAGCATACATTACACAAAGACATCATAAAATCATTGGGAAACCATGTGGTATCAATCAATCCTGACTGCTAGTCTAGCAGGCCTTAAACTCTAGTCTGATGTGCTATTTGAGTAGTGTTGTTAAGTTCCATATGATTTTATGTTGTGGGGTTTTTTTGTTTGTTTGTTTGTTTGTTTATTAATGTTCTCTTACTACAATACCCAGCAAGTACATCATAGAACTATTGGGAATCCCTGTGGTATCAATCAATCCTAAATGCTTATCTAACAGCCAATCTGGCCTAAAACTATGGTTTAACATGTTTTCCATTGTGTTATGCAGTATTCTTTAGCATATCAGGGTATTCCTGAGTCTTGTCAGTTTGACAGAATTCAAGATTTTATAACATTTTCATGGTTTTGTTCATCAATGTTTACTCACTACCATAATAGTACATCGTACAACCAAGCTAATCCCTGTACTGTCAACCCATCCGGATTGCTAGGATAGGAACTGATCTGTAGGCTTAAAAAACTCGACCAAGCTTGCAACTTTTAAGTTAAGTGATACTTTTTTAATCCCACAAACGGGGAAATTCCACCTCCGCATTTAACCCATCCATGAAGTGAAACACCACATACACACTAGTGAATACACACACACTAGGGGGCAGTGAGCACACTTGCCCAGAGCAGTGGGCAGCCCTATGCACGGCGCCCAGGGAGCAATTAGGGGTTAGGTGTCTGGCTCAAGGACACCTTAGTCATGTGCTGACGGCACTAGGGATCGAACCGGCAACCTTCCAGTCACAGGGCCAGTTCCCTAACCTCCAGCCCACAACTGCCCCCAAATTACATTGTTCATTTAACGAAATTGTAAAGAAAGCAGGGATCTATCTTTGTTAAGCACAATAAGGCCACCAGAGAAAAGAAGCAAGCTGAGGGAAGCTCTACTGTATGTAACTAGGTACCTAGCTAACATTAGTCATTCCTGACAAGTTATTTCTGACTGTTATAGCAATTATATAATAACATATTCAGCTTCCTGGCAGTTATGCTAGCAATCTGCCTTCTTTCTGCAACATTACAAGCTAAGAAAAAAAAAACACTTCAAAAAAGCCCACCCCTAAAAATCCACCTCAAAGTATTCAGTGTTTTTTTAAAAGTTCCTCCCATCTTCAACATACCACATCATAAGGGGGGGTTCATTGTCTTTAAATTAAAAAAAATCACTCTAGGAACTACTGTAGCAGCATTGTGTGATGCAAGTAAGCATGTTTATGGTTGCAGTTTTTAAATTGGTGCATCCCTTAATCCCTTAAATGGTCAGTTTTATTATATACTTCTATAACCTAAGAAGAGCTCTACCAATTTGAATTGAAGTCACTGCGGTTACTGAATATAAAGCCTTAGTATGTAATAAGCCTGGAATTTTAAGGGGTTAAAATGTTGTTCTCCATTTGGGTCAAAATGTAGTTCAATTTGCTTGAAATTACTTCTTCATTTATCTATTCAATAATGCCCTGATTGATGACAGACATAAAGCAAACTGCATGCTCCCTCAGCATCATCCAATATCATTGTTATTAGTTCATAATTAGTTTTAGGTCTCTGTTATTGCTGTATTTTTACAGTGGGAAACCCTCCAGGCCTTCTAATGGTTTCTGTAATTACACGATTACAGCTCTCCTATTGGTTAGGACTTCAGAAGCCGAACTGGAGGTCTAATGCATTAGTTTAACCAGTAACATAATAAGCAACTGGCAGTTGAATTAACCCATCATGTTTATATTTATAATGGGTGCTACCAACAAATATTTCTATACAGACTCATGGACATTCAAGGAACCCTTTGTGTGATTAAAGGGTCCTTTGCCTCATCAAAGCCTTCGTCAAATAGCTGGAGAGTTTGTTTTATATGGTTCTACGTAGAACCTTTTTGAAAAGGGTTCTTTTGTTGTTACAGGCTTGACACCATAATAATGGAAGAACCATTGTTGGTGCTATATGGAGCCCCTTTCATAAAGGTTCCATAGAACCATCTGTCGATTTTTCATCAGTCTGTAGAGCGCAACGACGCAAAGAACCCTTTAATCATGCAAAGAGTTCTTTGAGTATTCAAGGTTCTATATAGAACCACTACCTTTACTAAGGAAAAAAAAGTAAAAAGGCTGTTTATTAGAAATGGAAAGAAGCAACAACTCTAAACTTGGGTTCTTTACTGAAAAAGTACAATATTTCTGTTATTCAAGCTTCAAATGTCCTTGTTTAATGTGCAATGGGCAAAAAAAGGAACATGTACTTTTCTGTTATATAATTCCTATATATGAAAAATTCCAGGGATTACATTTTTATATAAAAATATAATCCCTGGAATCCCACAGGCATTAGTAGAAATTGGTATTATTAGGTGTTTTTTCCCTAATTTTAGGCAAGTTTTAACATTTTTGGCCTAAACCTAAAGGCTCTGTGTAACAGTGCTAGCAAACGCATAGCTATCTAATGTGTTTCACCGCTCTGAAATGGCCTTTAGGAGTTTCATGATAGCTAAAGAAGTTCAAGCTTTATCTACAGAAGGAAACATATTATTATTAGCATGTTTGCAAGCCAAGGCCATATTGGACTGGCCTACTTCCTTAAGCCAGGCGTATAATGACTTCAGCACACAGCAATTTGCAGGAATATCAGTCACACACGCACACATACACAAGCACATATCCCCCCTCCTTCTCAAGAAGCTCAGAAGAAAAAACATCCTCCTTTATCTGACATCCTTTTCCAGAGTAGGAAGCCAT
Source organism: Pygocentrus nattereri (assembly GCF_015220715.1). Taxonomy (NCBI): domain Eukaryota; kingdom Metazoa; phylum Chordata; class Actinopteri; order Characiformes; family Serrasalmidae; genus Pygocentrus; species Pygocentrus nattereri. Next base: position 31,729,006 of record NC_051224.1, read on the forward strand.
CGAGCTCAATTTCCTGCAACCCAGATAAGATCAGCCAATCATACAGCAGGACCCGGGGGCGCTCACGGGTCACATTTTGTCAGGTTACATCAGGTGGCCAATGCGATCGCAGACTGCTCTTCCACATGGGGCCCTCGCTGCCAGAGTTGACGAGATACACAGCCTGCTGCGTGGCAACCTGGAAAAGAAGACACGGGAAATGACAGTGTGTCTACTGTCTTGTTTTTCTTTCGCAGGAGAGTTAAAACGCATCATAAAAGAGGTTCCTTAGACAGCGGAAGAGACGGGAAATTCAGGGAGAGAGTTCTAAAAACAGCTATATATACTTATATGTATCATTTAAACAGTCTCAGGTGCTGTTGGCTGACAGAATGGCTTCTAACTTTTATATTGTTGCAGCCAAAACCTCATAAGTCATTACATAGTTGTATTTTTACACCAGTTGCCCTTTACAGTGTGTGGACATCTCATTTCATAATAAATGGACTGAAAAAAAGGTCCTACAAAAACATTTTGTACTCGCCTCGTTAAGTTAGGTACAACATTTTGCTGTGCATCACCAAATTTTACTTAATGACATTCATCTGAACTCCGTTTATTCACGTGTGATGTTATTTTTAAACATCACAAATTAGGCATAATGTTAAAAAAAAAAAAAAAAGGTTTTGTCTGTCCCCCCTGGCTTGCCCATGGGGGCTTGGACCTGGATTTTCTTTTCTTTCTTTCTGTAATACTGATTGTTCTGTAAAGCTGCTCTGTGACAACACCTGTTGTAAAAAGTGCTATATAAATAAACTTTGCTTGCTTTATATCCACTTAGTTAACACTGACAGTCATGGATCGAATACAGTACGTCTTTACATATTTCTTTAAGATCATTTTAAATGCTTAAACTAACAAAGTAATAATGGTTGATCTCATTATTTTGGGTAGTTAATCATGATAACTCACATGCAGTATTATGTGAAAGTTTTAGGCATCTAAGCCAGTTTTTT
>NC_051224.1:31735000-31737500 GCF_015220715.1 Pygocentrus nattereri
AATGATGTCAAAAACTGAAAAACAACAAAAATAGAGATAATAAATTTGACACCAAAAAACCTAATGGTAATTGGAACCAAGGGTCACAATGCAAGGCTACAATTCAAAATGAGTGAACCTATATGTATCTTCCGAGTTTTTAAATGTAATGTCGATCATGATAAAACAACAATGCATTAGAAAAAATAATGTTTTCTTTGGGGACTACTTCGTCTTACAATGCCCTGCATGTACGCCTCCACCATAAATGCTTTTAAACATACACTTCAAACAAAAAAACCTTCAATCAAAGATTTTCATAAAACGATATCTCAGACATTAGACAGACTAGCCATAATCACTTCATGTCATAACTGTCTGTGAGGGAGCTCAACGTCTCGTTCCTATCACCACCACTCTGAACACCTCTGTCTCTCTAAGCTTCTTCCAGAGCAGAGAGTTTTCAAATCTGTCCACTCTGAACGACTTTGTTTACATCCAAATTATTTAATGATTTTGAGAAATCATCAGAATTCTCCTTAAACCTCAGTATCCCAAGAGAACTGATTTTGATCTCTCAGTTTTAAGTAGTTTACAAAGACAGAGGATTGTGATGGCGCTGGTTTTCCTACAAAGCCAGGACTTTTTTTTGTCCTGAATATGTACAAAAACAAACACAAGCAGGCACACACTTTACAGCAGACCTTCAGGTTCCATGCTAGTTAATGTTTGGCCAGAAAGAGATGGAGAGGGCTGTAACTGCAGACTTCCTACGAGCAAACTGCTCCAGAGAGACAGAGAGAGAGAGAGTTACTCTGTTATTATCCCCAGACTGCTGAAGCTGGCAGAAGTGTGTATGTGTGTGTGTATGTGTGTGTGTGTTGCTGTTGTTCTCTTTAGTTTGATCTACCTACTACTGTGTGCAAAAGTTTGAACACCCCCAGCTAAATGACAAGTTTTGTTGCTTTTTCTAAATAAGTTAACATCCTCATCACAGAACTCACTGAAACATGGCTGAAACATTTAATGAACAGTTACTGTTTATTTGCTAGGTTATAAACATAGTATACAGGGTGCCATAACTTTTGCACAGGCTACATTTTATGGTTTTCTCCCCAGTATGTTAATTTCAGCAAATAAATAGCGAGTGTGCATTGAAATGTGTGTGTTCCTTGTAGAGGATACATTTCTTTATCAATTACATTCAAGTAGAAAAGCACCAGGGGTGCCCAAACTTTTGCACACAACTATAGCTGCCCTCATTTTTCTTTACTTTTTAATCCACTCTTCACTTCTCTGTCAACTCCACTCAAAGTAGCTTTACACACACACACACACACACACACACACACACACACACACACACACACACACACACACACACACACACATATATATATATATATATATATATATATATATATATATATATATATGTTCCCTGACTGAAAGTACTGAGATGTACCTGTAAGGGTACCACGCCAGTGACAAGAGGGGTACAGCCCCAGTTAGTTTCGTACCTTTTTTTCTGAAAGTGTGGAGTTCAAAAAATTATTAAAAGCTATAGAGGACATGAGACTCCTAACAACCACCTGGAAGACCATCAAAACTGCCAAAAAAAAAAAAAAAAGAAATTGCACTAAAATGCCAAAACTGTACATCAGAGATGTGGAGTAAAGTTTTATGGATTGATGAACCTAAATTTCTGATTGGAACCACTTGGATCATAAGAAGTGGGAAGTGCAACCAACTTCTAAGACTGAACTTTGAAGGTGTAGAAAAATGTTCCTGCAGAAAGCAACTCTGTGATTAAGGTCAGGTGACCTTCTCACATGTTAAAGTGTTTCCACGCTGATGAGCCTTGACTCATAAAAGCAGTTTAATACAGCTGAAAATACTGTGTTAAAACAAATGAATTTTTGAAATAAAATACATATTATTTATATACATTTTTTTTAAATGTAGTATAACGTTAATGATATAAAAAGAAAACCTCAATCAGGTTTAGACAGATTCTTAACTTATACCTCTTAAACATATTGTTTTATATTAAAAAGGTTCTCAAATGCTGAAAACTCTTTTTTTGAGCTGTTTTACAGATGCAGAGCACCTATGAAACATAATAAAGAAAAATCAGAGTTATCCTAAGGGAAAAGTGTGAATTAATCTTGTTGTAAATAAGTACATACTGGAGCTGTGCTTAACATTTTAAGCATCTATTTAAGCCACTTTTTTCCCCTCAGGTGACACTATGTTTTTTTCATTTAACTGAGTGCAGTGGAACTCAGTTTCCACTCTGCAGTCAATATTAGCATTTTGTCTGGTCAGCATTTATCTGGACTGAAGTAAAAGGTCAGGGTCAGTGAGAGCAGGCCGCTGTAGCTGAAGTGGCTGCGTTTCTGGAGCGTGAAAAGCTGCAGGCCGAACCTCATCCTGACTCACATTTATACCAGATAAAAATGATCCTAAAGCAATATTTATATCAGATTTAAACCAGTTTCCAAACGGAGCAGAAATTATT